>NC_090299.1:155711244-155774763 GCF_039906515.1 Pseudorca crassidens | reverse complement strand
TCGTCGAGGAAGAGAACTACAGAATTCTCTCTCTGTAGGAATGAAGCATTGACTTGATCAATTGCTCCACATTAGGAACTCACTCACAGGAGAATTCAAGCATATGAGAGCCACCTGAGGGACTCTATGCCCACTGTCCCTTTTCGAAGAGCCACGGGCCTACACTCACACACTGAAGCAGCCGTTTGGTACGACGGGACCTTGGCTCCTGGACACCAGACTTACGTGGAGTCCATCTGAATCCCACGAAGGGACTTCTCGGTCTACTTTTCATGCATGCAAACACACGCACCCAAACAAACTAACTCTACTTCTTCGAACACCTGCCTCCATGGACATTAGAATAGTGGGGAGAAATGGGTGCTTTGCAATTTGGCAAGCAGTATCAAGAGCCTGGAAAAACCAGGACGGGGGAGTGTCGTTAGCGTACGTGTTCGGATTCCTGCACGGGTTACCGTAAGGCTTCGGGTAAGTGTGTGGGCTAGGGTGAGGGTGAGGGAACGGGGACCGTGCAGGGTGCAGGTCAGGGCGCGCCAGAGGTGGGGGGTTCGAGGACCTGTCACGGGACGGACGCCTTAGGACTGGGAGCGGGGACCGTGGAGGGTGCAGGTAGGGCACGACAACGGGACAGGCTTACGGTCCAGGTTACGGATAAGGCTTAGTGTGAGGGTGAGTGTACGGTCGGTGAAGGGTTCTGCTTAGGGAAGAGAGATGGTTTCGGGTCCAGGTACAGGTTAGGAGTAGTTCAAGGATCAGGGTCCAGGTTAGGGTACGGGTCAGTGTACAGATTAGGGTACGAGTTAGGGGAAGGGCTTTTGGGTGGGTTTAGGGTTCAGGAACAGGTAAGGTTTCGGGTCCAGGTACGGGTACGACAACGAGTTAGGCTTCGAGTACTTGTTAGGGTCCGGGTACGTGTTAGGGTACAGATGAGTGTTCGTGTCTGGGTTAGCGTAAGGTTGAGGGTTCTGCTTAGGATTAGGGAACAGGGACGGTTCAGTGGACAGTTTAGGGTCCAACAAGGGATTTGGGCTAGGGTACGGGTTAGGGTCTGGGGTAGTAGGAAGTCTATTGGTTAGCGTTAGGGTCCGAAAAGGGATTACGGTGAGGGTCAGTGTTTGTTAGTGGAGGGTTTCGTCTTAGGGGACGGGTTAGGATGTGGATGAGGGTTAGAGGGTTAGGGATCGGGCTCGGTTTAGGGGACAGGTTAGGGTACGTGTTGGGTTAGGGAACGGGTATGGGGTAGGGTCCAGTTTCGGGGCCGACAACGGGTTAGGGAATGGGTACGGTTGAAGGTACAGATTAGGATCCAAGTTAGGGTAAGGGTTAGGGGACGGGTTAGTGTGAGTGTACGGGTTAGGAGTAGGGTATGGTTCGGGGAAGGGGAAGGGTTACAGTTAGGGGACGTATTAGGGTACGGGTTCGGGATCAGGCTTGCTTTAGGGTACTGTTAGGGTACATGTTAGTGTTGTGTTAGTGTAGTGTATGAATTCGGATTAGGGTAAGGGAACGGGTATGGGGTAGGGTCCAGTTTCGGGGCCGACAACGGGTTCGGGTAGGGTTGAGGGTACAGCTCAGGGTATGACAACGGGTTAGGGGACGGCTTAGTGTTAGCGTTAGTGTACGGGATAGGATGAGAGTAGGGGTTAGCGTAAGGTGTGGGCGGGGGGGGGGGCGGCCCTTGGCTGAACATGCAAAGAACACATTGCAATAACACTTTGGGCCTCGTGTTCTCTTCCAGGTGTTTGACCAGAGTGCACTTTCAACTGAAGCTAAAGAAGAAATGTCCAAAGTGTATCCTAATGCCCGGAGGGCTCGCCTGAAAGCAGGAGGCGATTTCCCTTACCTGTGCAGCAGTGCAGACGTGAATCTCTACGTACAGGTAGGTCCTAGGCTGGATCCCAGAGCACTTTGCACACAGAATCTGGTTGGAAACAGAAAGGGTTTTCTGATTTTCTGCTCGTCGAGGAAGAGAACTACAGAATTCTCTCTCTGTAGGAATGAAGCATTGACTTGATCAATTGCTCCACATTAGGAACTCACTCACAGGAGAATTCAAGCATATGAGAGCCACCTGAGGGACTCTATGCCCACTGTCCCTTTTCGAAGAGCCACGGGCCTACACTCACACACTGAAGCAGCCGTTTGGTACGACGGGACCTTGGCTCCTGGACACCAGACTTACGTGGAGTCCATCTGAATCCCACGAAGGGACTTCTCGGTCTACTTTTCATGCATGCAAACACACGCACCCAAACAAACTAACTCTACTTCTTCGAACACCTGCCTCCATGGACATTAGAATAGTGGGGAGAAATGGGTGCTTTGCAATTTGGCAAGCAGTATCAAGAGCCTGGAAAAACCAGGACGGGGGAGTGTCGTTAGCGTACGTGTTCGGATTCCTGCACGGGTTACCGTAAGGCTTCGGGTAAGTGTGTGGGCTAGGGTGAGGGTGAGGGAACGGGGACCGTGCAGGGTGCAGGTCAGGGTGCGCCAGAGGTGGGGGGTTCGAGGACGTGTCGGGGGACCGTGGAGGGTGCAGGTCAGGGCGCGCCAGAGGTGGGGGGTTCGAGGACCTGTCACGGGACGGACGCCTTAGGACTGGGAGCGGGGACCGTGGAGGGTGCAGGTAGGGCACGACAACGGGACAGGCTTACGGTCCAGGTTACGGATAAGGCTTAGTGTGAGGGTGAGTGTACGGTTGGTGAAGGGTTCTGCTTAGGGAAGAGAGATGGTTTCGGGTCCAGGTACAGGTTAGGAGTAGTTCAAGGATCAGGGTCCAGGTTAGGGTATGTGTTAGGGTACGGGTCAGTGTACAGATTAGGATTAGGGTACGAGTTAGGGGAAGGGCTTTTGGGTGGGTTTAGGGTTCAGGAACAGGTAAGGTTTCGGGTCCAGGTACGGGTACGACAACGAGTTAGGCTTCGAGTACTTGTTAGGGTCCGGGTACGTGTTAGGGTACAGATGAGTGTTCGTGTCTGGGTTAGCGTAAGGTTGAGGGTTCTGCTTAGGATTAGGGAACAGGGACGGTTCAGTGGACAGTTTAGGGTCCAACAAGGGATTTGGGCTAGGGTACGGGTTAGGGTCTGGGGTAGTAGGAAGTCTATTGGTTAGCGTTAGGGTCCGAAAAGGGATTACGGTGAGGGTCAGTGTTTGTTAGTGGAGGGTTTCGTCTTAGGGGACGGGTTAGGATGTGGATGAGGGTTAGAGGGTTAGAGGGTTAGGGATCGGGCTCGGTTTAGGGGACAGGTTAGGGTACGTGTTGGGTTAGGGAACGGGTATGGGGTAGGGTCCAGTTTCGGGGCCGACAACGGGTTAGGGAATGGGTACGGTTGAAGGTACAGATTAGGATCCAAGTTAGGGTAAGGGTTAGGGGACGGGTTAGTGTGAGTGTACGGGTTAGGAGTAGGGTATGGTTCGGGGAAGGGGAAGGGTTACAGTTAGGGGACGTATTAGGGTACGGGTTCGGGATCAGGCTTGCTTTAGGGTACTGTTAGGGTACATGTTAGTGTTGTGTTAGTGTAGTGTATGAATTCGGATTAGGGTAAGGGAACGGGTATGGGGTAGGGTCCAGTTTCGGGGCCGACAACGGGTTCGGGTAGGGTTGAGGGTACAGCTCAGGGTATGACAACGGGTTAGGGGACGGCTTAGTGTTAGCGTTAGTGTACGGGATAGGATGAGAGTAGGGGTTAGCGTAAGGTGTGGGCGGGGGGGGGCGGCCCTTGGCTGAACATGCAAAGAACACATTGCAATAACACTTTGGGCCTCGTGTTCTCTTCCAGGTGTTTGACCAGAGTGCACTTTCAACTGAAGCTAAAGAAGAAATGTCCAAAGTGTATCCTAATGCCCGGAGGGCTCGCCTGAAAGCAGGAGGCGATTTCCCTTACCTGTGCAGCAGTGCAGACGTGAATCTCTACGTACAGGTAGGTCCTAGGCTGGATCCCAGAGCACTTTGCACACAGAATCTGGTTGGAAACAGAAAGGGTTTTCTGATTTTCTGCTCGTCGAGGAAGAGAACTACAGAATTCTCTCTCTGTAGGAATGAAGCATTGACTTGATCAATTGCTCCACATTAGGAACTCACTCACAGGAGAATTCAAGCATATGAGAGCCACCTGAGGGACTCTATGCCCACTGTCCCTTTTCGAAGAGCCACGGGCCTACACTCACACACTGAAGCAGCCGTTTGGTACGACGGGACCTTGGCTCCTGGACACCAGACTTACGTGGAGTCCATCTGAATCCCACGAAGGGACTTCTCGGTCTACTTTTCATGCATGCAAACACACGCACCCAAACAAACTAACTCTACTTCTTCGAACACCTGCCTCCATGGACATTAGAATAGTGGGGAGAAATGGGTGCTTTGCAATTTGGCAAGCAGTATCAAGAGCCTGGAAAAACCAGGACGGGGGAGTGTCGTTAGCGTACGTGTTCGGATTCCTGCACGGGTTACCGTAAGGCTTCGGGTAAGTGTGTGGGCTAGGGTGAGGGTGAGGGAACGGGGACCGTGCAGGGTGCAGGTCAGGGCGCGCCAGAGGTGGGGGGTTCGAGGACGTGTCGGGGGACCGTGGAGGGTGCAGGTCAGGGCGCGCCAGAGGTGGGGGGTTCGAGGACCTGTCACGGGACGGACGCCTTAGGACTGGGAGCGGGGACCGTGGAGGGTGCAGGTAGGGCACGACAACGGGACAGGCTTACGGTCCAGGTTACGGATAAGGCTTAGTGTGAGGGTGAGTGTACGGTCGGTGAAGGGTTCTGCTTAGGGAAGAGAGATGGTTTCGGGTCCAGGTACAGGTTAGGAGTAGTTCAAGGATCAGGGTCCAGGTTAGGGTATGTGTTAGGGTACGGGTCAGTGTACAGATTAGGATTAGGGTACGAGTTAGGGGAAGGGCTTTTGGGTGGGTTTAGGGTTCAGGAACAGGTAAGGTTTCGGGTCCAGGTACGGGTACGACAACGAGTTAGGCTTCGAGTACTTGTTAGGGTCCGGGTACGTGTTAGGGTACAGATGAGTGTTCGTGTCTGGGTTAGCGTAAGGTTGAGGGTTCTGCTTAGGATTAGGGAACAGGGACGGTTCAGTGGACAGTTTAGGGTCCAACAAGGGATTTGGGCTAGGGTACGGGTTAGGGTCTGGGGTAGTAGGAAGTCTATTGGTTAGCGTTAGGGTCCGAAAAGGGATTACGGTGAGGGTCAGTGTTTGTTAGTGGAGGGTTTCGTCTTAGGGGACGGGTTAGGATGTGGATGAGGGTTAGAGGGTTAGAGGGTTAGGGATCGGGCTCGGTTTAGGGGACAGGTTAGGGTACGTGTTGGGTTAGGGAACGGGTATGGGGTAGGGTCCAGTTTCGGGGCCGACAACGGGTTAGGGAATGGGTACGGTTGAAGGTACAGATTAGGATCCAAGTTAGGGTAAGGGTTAGTGTGAGTGTACGGGTTAGGAGTAGGGTATGGTTCGGGGAAGGGGAAGGGTTACAGTTAGGGGACGTATTAGGGTACGGGTTCGGGATCAGGCTTGCTTTAGGGTACTGTTAGGGTACATGTTAGTGTTGTGTTAGTGTAGTGTATGAATTCGGATTAGGGTAAGGGAACGGGTATGGGGTAGGGTCCAGTTTCGGGGCCGACAACGGGTTCGGGTAGGGTTGAGGGTACAGCTCAGGGTATGACAACGGGTTAGGGGACGGCTTAGTGTTAGCGTTAGTGTACGGGATAGGATGAGAGTAGGGGTTAGCGTAAGGTGTGGGCGGGGGGGGGCGGCCCTTGGCTGAACATGCAAAGAACACATTGCAATAACACTTTGGGCCTCGTGTTCTCTTCCAGGTGTTTGACCAGAGTGCACTTTCAACTGAAGCTAAAGAAGAAATGTCCAAAGTGTATCCTAATGCCCGGAGGGCTCGCCTGAAAGCAGGAGGCGATTTCCCTTACCTGTGCAGCAGTGCAGACGTGAATCTCTACGTACAGGTAGGTCCTAGGCTGGATCCCAGAGCACTTTGCACACAGAATCTGGTTGGAAACAGAAAGGGTTTTCTGATTTTCTGCTCGTCGAGGAAGAGAACTACAGAATTCTCTCTCTGTAGGAATGAAGCATTGACTTGATCAATTGCTCCACATTAGGAACTCACTCACAGGAGAATTCAAGCATATGAGAGCCACCTGAGGGACTCTATGCCCACTGTCCCTTTTCGAAGAGCCACGGGCCTACACTCACACACTGAAGCAGCCGTTTGGTACGACGGGACCTTGGCTCCTGGACACCAGACTTACGTGGAGTCCATCTGAATCCCACGAAGGGACTTCTCGGTCTACTTTTCATGCATGCAAACACACGCACCCAAACAAACTAACTCTACTTCTTCGAACACCTGCCTCCATGGACATTAGAATAGTGGGGAGAAATGGGTGCTTTGCAATTTGGCAAGCAGTATCAAGAGCCTGGAAAAACCAGGACGGGGGAGTGTCGTTAGCGTACGTGTTCGGATTCCTGCACGGGTTACCGTAAGGCTTCGGGTAAGTGTGTGGGCTAGGGTGAGGGTGAGGGAACGGGGACCGTGCAGGGTGCAGGTCAGGGCGCGCCAGAGGTGGGGGGTTCGAGGACGTGTCGGGGGACCGTGGAGGGTGCAGGTCAGGGCGCGCCAGAGGTGGGGGGTTCGAGGACCTGTCACGGGACGGACGCCTTAGGACTGGGAGCGGGGACCGTGGAGGGTGCAGGTAGGGCACGACAACGGGACAGGCTTACGGTCCAGGTTACGGATAAGGCTTAGTGTGAGGGTGAGTGTACGGTCGGTGAAGGGTTCTGCTTAGGGAAGAGAGATGGTTTCGGGTCCAGGTACAGGTTAGGAGTAGTTCAAGGATCAGGGTCCAGGTTAGGGTATGTGTTAGGGTACGGGTCAGTGTACAGATTAGGATTAGGGTACGAGTTAGGGGAAGGGCTTTTGGGTGGGTTTAGGGTTCAGGAACAGGTAAGGTTTCGGGTCCAGGTACGGGTACGACAACGAGTTAGGCTTCGAGTACTTGTTAGGGTCCGGGTACGTGTTAGGGTACAGATGAGTGTTCGTGTCTGGGTTAGCGTAAGGTTGAGGGTTCTGCTTAGGATTAGGGAACAGGGACGGTTCAGTGGACAGTTTAGGGTCCAACAAGGGATTTGGGCTAGGGTACGGGTTAGGGTCTGGGGTAGTAGGAAGTCTATTGGTTAGCGTTAGGGTCCGAAAAGGGATTACGGTGAGGGTCAGTGTTTGTTAGTGGAGGGTTTCGTCTTAGGGGACGGGTTAGGATGTGGATGAGGGTTAGAGGGTTAGAGGGTTAGGGATCGGGCTCGGTTTAGGGGACAGGTTAGGGTACGTGTTGGGTTAGGGAACGGGTATGGGGTAGGGTCCAGTTTCGGGGCCGACAACGGGTTAGGGAATGGGTACGGTTGAAGGTACAGATTAGGATCCAAGTTAGGGTAAGGGTTAGTGTGAGTGTACGGGTTAGGAGTAGGGTATGGTTCGGGGAAGGGGAAGGGTTACAGTTAGGGGACGTATTAGGGTACGGGTTCGGGATCAGGCTTGCTTTAGGGTACTGTTAGGGTACATGTTAGTGTTGTGTTAGTGTAGTGTATGAATTCGGATTAGGGTAAGGGAACGGGTATGGGGTAGGGTCCAGTTTCGGGGCCGACAACGGGTTCGGGTAGGGTTGAGGGTACAGCTCAGGGTATGACAACGGGTTAGGGGACGGCTTAGTGTTAGCGTTAGTGTACGGGATAGGATGAGAGTAGGGGTTAGCGTAAGGTGTGGGCGGGGGGGGGGGCGGCCCTTGGCTGAACATGCAAAGAACACATTGCAATAACACTTTGGGCCTCGTGTTCTCTTCCAGGTGTTTGACCAGAGTGCACTTTCAACTGAAGCTAAAGAAGAAATGTCCAAAGTGTATCCTAATGCCCGGAGGGCTCGCCTGAAAGCAGGAGGCGATTTCCCTTACCTGTGCAGCAGTGCAGACGTGAATCTCTACGTACAGGTAGGTCCTAGGCTGGATCCCAGAGCACTTTGCACACAGAATCTGGTTGGAAACAGAAAGGGTTTTCTGATTTTCTGCTCGTCGAGGAAGAGAACTACAGAATTCTCTCTCTGTAGGAATGAAGCATTGACTTGATCAATTGCTCCACATTAGGAACTCACTCACAGGAGAATTCAAGCATATGAGAGCCACCTGAGGGACTCTATGCCCACTGTCCCTTTTCGAAGAGCCACGGGCCTACACTCACACACTGAAGCAGCCGTTTGGTACGACGGGACCTTGGCTCCTGGACACCAGACTTACGTGGAGTCCATCTGAATCCCACGAAGGGACTTCTCGGTCTACTTTTCATGCATGCAAACACACGCACCCAAACAAACTAACTCTACTTCTTCGAACACCTGCCTCCATGGACATTAGAATAGTGGGGAGAAATGGGTGCTTTGCAATTTGGCAAGCAGTATCAAGAGCCTGGAAAAACCAGGACGGGGGAGTGTCGTTAGCGTACGTGTTCGGATTCCTGCACGGGTTACCGTAAGGCTTCGGGTAAGTGTGTGGGCTAGGGTGAGGGTGAGGGAACGGGGACCGTGCAGGGTGCAGGTCAGGGCGCGCCAGAGGTGGGGGGTTCGAGGACGTGTCGGGGGACCGTGGAGGGTGCAGGTCAGGGCGCGCCAGAGGTGGGGGGTTCGAGGACCTGTCACGGGACGGACGCCTTAGGACTGGGAGCGGGGACCGTGGAGGGTGCAGGTAGGGCACGACAACGGGACAGGCTTACGGTCCAGGTTACGGATAAGGCTTAGTGTGAGGGTGAGTGTACGGTCGGTGAAGGGTTCTGCTTAGGGAAGAGAGATGGTTTCGGGTCCAGGTACAGGTTAGGAGTAGTTCAAGGATCAGGGTCCAGGTTAGGGTATGTGTTAGGGTACGGGTCAGTGTACAGATTAGGATTAGGGTACGAGTTAGGGGAAGGGCTTTTGGGTGGGTTTAGGGTTCAGGAACAGGTAAGGTTTCGGGTCCAGGTACGGGTACGACAACGAGTTAGGCTTCGAGTACTTGTTAGGGTCCGGGTACGTGTTAGGGTACAGATGAGTGTTCGTGTCTGGGTTAGCGTAAGGTTGAGGGTTCTGCTTAGGATTAGGGAACAGGGACGGTTCAGTGGACAGTTTAGGGTCCAACAAGGGATTTGGGCTAGGGTACGGGTTAGGGTCTGGGGTAGTAGGAAGTCTATTGGTTAGCGTTAGGGTCCGAAAAGGGATTACGGTGAGGGTCAGTGTTTGTTAGTGGAGGGTTTCGTCTTAGGGGACGGGTTAGGATGTGGATGAGGGTTAGAGGGTTAGAGGGTTAGGGATCGGGCTCGGTTTAGGGGACAGGTTAGGGTACGTGTTGGGTTAGGGAACGGGTATGGGGTAGGGTCCAGTTTCGGGGCCGACAACGGGTTAGGGAATGGGTACGGTTGAAGGTACAGATTAGGATCCAAGTTAGGGTAAGGGTTAGGGGACGGGTTAGTGTGAGTGTACGGGTTAGGAGTAGGGTATGGTTCGGGGAAGGGGAAGGGTTACAGTTAGGGGACGTATTAGGGTACGGGTTCGGGATCAGGCTTGCTTTAGGGTACTGTTAGGGTACATGTTAGTGTTGTGTTAGTGTAGTGTATGAATTCGGATTAGGGTAAGGGAACGGGTATGGGGTAGGGTCCAGTTTCGGGGCCGACAACGGGTTCGGGTAGGGTTGAGGGTACAGCTCAGGGTATGACAACGGGTTAGGGGACGGCTTAGTGTTAGCGTTAGTGTACGGGATAGGATGAGAGTAGGGGTTAGCGTAAGGTGTGGGCGGGGGGGGGGGCGGCCCTTGGCTGAACATGCAAAGAACACATTGCAATAACACTTTGGGCCTCGTGTTCTCTTCCAGGTGTTTGACCAGAGTGCACTTTCAACTGAAGCTAAAGAAGAAATGTCCAAAGTGTATCCTAATGCCCGGAGGGCTCGCCTGAAAGCAGGAGGCGATTTCCCTTACCTGTGCAGCAGTGCAGACGTGAATCTCTACGTACAGGTAGGTCCTAGGCTGGATCCCAGAGCACTTTGCACACAGAATCTGGTTGGAAACAGAAAGGGTTTTCTGATTTTCTGCTCGTCGAGGAAGAGAACTACAGAATTCTCTCTCTGTAGGAATGAAGCATTGACTTGATCAATTGCTCCACATTAGGAACTCACTCACAGGAGAATTCAAGCATATGAGAGCCACCTGAGGGACTCTATGCCCACTGTCCCTTTTCGAAGAGCCACGGGCCTACACTCACACACTGAAGCAGCCGTTTGGTACGACGGGACCTTGGCTCCTGGACACCAGACTTACGTGGAGTCCATCTGAATCCCACGAAGGGACTTCTCGGTCTACTTTTCATGCATGCAAACACACGCACCCAAACAAACTAACTCTACTTCTTCGAACATCTGCCTCCATGGACATTAGAATAGTGGGGAGAAATGGGTGCTTTGCAATTTGGCAAGCAGTATCAAGAGCCTGGAAAAACCAGGACGGGGGAGTGTCGTTAGCGTACGTGTTCGGATTCCTGCACGGGTTACCGTAAGGCTTCGGGTAAGTGTGTGGGCTAGGGTGAGGGTGAGGGAACGGGGACCGTGCAGGGTGCAGGTCAGGGCGCGCCAGAGGTGGGGGGTTCGAGGACCTGTCACGGGACGGACGCCTTAGGACTGGGAGCGGGGACCGTGGAGGGTGCAGGTAGGGCACGACAACGGGACAGGCTTACGGTCCAGGTTACGGATAAGGCTTAGTGTGAGGGTGAGTGTACGGTCGGTGAAGGGTTCTGCTTAGGGAAGAGAGATGGTTTCGGGTCCAGGTACAGGTTAGGAGTAGTTCAAGGATCAGGGTCCAGGTTAGGGTATGTGTTAGGGTACGGGTCAGTGTACAGATTAGGATTAGGGTACGAGTTAGGGGAAGGGCTTTTGGGTGGGTTTAGGGTTCAGGAACAGGTAAGGTTTCGGGTCCAGGTACGGGTACGACAACGAGTTAGGCTTCGAGTACTTGTTAGGGTCCGGGTACGTGTTAGGGTACAGATGAGTGTTCGTGTCTGGGTTAGCGTAAGGTTGAGGGTTCTGCTTAGGATTAGGGAACAGGGACGGTTCAGTGGACAGTTTAGGGTCCAACAAGGGATTTGGGCTAGGGTACGGGTTAGGGTCTGGGGTAGTAGGAAGTCTATTGGTTAGCGTTAGGGTCCGAAAAGGGATTACGGTGAGGGTCAGTGTTTGTTAGTGGAGGGTTTCGTCTTAGGGGACGGGTTAGGATGTGGATGAGGGTTAGAGGGTTAGAGGGTTAGGGATCGGGCTCGGTTTAGGGGACAGGTTAGGGTACGTGTTGGGTTAGGGAACGGGTATGGGGTAGGGTCCAGTTTCGGGGCCGACAACGGGTTAGGGAATGGGTACGGTTGAAGGTACAGATTAGGATCCAAGTTAGGGTAAGGGTTAGGGGACGGGTTAGTGTGAGTGTACGGGTTAGGAGTAGGGTATGGTTCGGGGAAGGGGAAGGGTTACAGTTAGGGGACGTATTAGGGTACGGGTTCGGGATCAGGCTTGCTTTAGGGTACTGTTAGGGTACATGTTAGTGTTGTGTTAGTGTAGTGTATGAATTCGGATTAGGGTAAGGGAACGGGTATGGGGTAGGGTCCAGTTTCGGGGCCGACAACGGGTTCGGGTAGGGTTGAGGGTACAGCTCAGGGTATGACAACGGGTTAGGGGACGGCTTAGTGTTAGCGTTAGTGTACGGGATAGGATGAGAGTAGGGGTTAGCGTAAGGTGTGGGCGGGGGGGGGGGCGGCCCTTGGCTGAACATGCAAAGAACACATTGCAATAACACTTTGGGCCTCGTGTTCTCTTCCAGGTGTTTGACCAGAGTGCACTTTCAACTGAAGCTAAAGAAGAAATGTCCAAAGTGTATCCTAATGCCCGGAGGGCTCGCCTGAAAGCAGGAGGCGATTTCCCTTACCTGTGCAGCAGTGCAGACGTGAATCTCTACGTACAGGTAGGTCCTAGGCTGGATCCCAGAGCACTTTGCACACAGAATCTGGTTGGAAACAGAAAGGGTTTTCTGATTTTCTGCTCGTCGAGGAAGAGAACTACAGAATTCTCTCTCTGTAGGAATGAAGCATTGACTTGATCAATTGCTCCACATTAGGAACTCACTCACAGGAGAATTCAAGCATATGAGAGCCACCTGAGGGACTCTATGCCCACTGTCCCTTTTCGAAGAGCCACGGGCCTACACTCACACACTGAAGCAGCCGTTTGGTACGACGGGACCTTGGCTCCTGGACACCAGACTTACGTGGAGTCCATCTGAATCCCACGAAGGGACTTCTCGGTCTACTTTTCATGCATGCAAACACACGCACCCAAACAAACTAACTCTACTTCTTCGAACACCTGCCTCCATGGACATTAGAATAGTGGGGAGAAATGGGTGCTTTGCAATTTGGCAAGCAGTATCAAGAGCCTGGAAAAACCAGGACGGGGGAGTGTCGTTAGCGTACGTGTTCGGATTCCTGCACGGGTTACCGTAAGGCTTCGGGTAAGTGTGTGGGCTAGGGTGAGGGTGAGGGAACGGGGACCGTGCAGGGTGCAGGTCAGGGCGCGCCAGAGGTGGGGGGTTCGAGGACGTGTCGGGGGACCGTGGAGGGTGCAGGTCAGGGCGCGCCAGAGGTGGGGGGTTCGAGGACCTGTCACGGGACGGACGCCTTAGGACTGGGAGCGGGGACCGTGGAGGGTGCAGGTAGGGCACGACAACGGGACAGGCTTACGGTCCAGGTTACGGATAAGGCTTAGTGTGAGGGTGAGTGTACGGTCGGTGAAGGGTTCTGCTTAGGGAAGAGAGATGGTTTCGGGTCCAGGTACAGGTTAGGAGTAGTTCAAGGATCAGGGTCCAGGTTAGGGTATGTGTTAGGGTACGGGTCAGTGTACAGATTAGGATTAGGGTACGAGTTAGGGGAAGGGCTTTTGGGTGGGTTTAGGGTTCAGGAACAGGTAAGGTTTCGGGTCCAGGTACGGGTACGACAACGAGTTAGGCTTCGAGTACTTGTTAGGGTCCGGGTACGTGTTAGGGTACAGATGAGTGTTCGTGTCTGGGTTAGCGTAAGGTTGAGGGTTCTGCTTAGGATTAGGGAACAGGGACGGTTCAGTGGACAGTTTAGGGTCCAACAAGGGATTTGGGCTAGGGTACGGGTTAGGGTCTGGGGTAGTAGGAAGTCTATTGGTTAGCGTTAGGGTCCGAAAAGGGATTACGGTGAGGGTCAGTGTTTGTTAGTGGAGGGTTTCGTCTTAGGGGACGGGTTAGGATGTGGATGAGGGTTAGAGGGTTAGAGGGTTAGGGATCGGGCTCGGTTTAGGGGACAGGTTAGGGTACGTGTTGGGTTAGGGAACGGGTATGGGGTAGGGTCCAGTTTCGGGGCCGACAACGGGTTAGGGAATGGGTACGGTTGAAGGTACAGATTAGGATCCAAGTTAGGGTAAGGGTTAGGGGACGGGTTAGTGTGAGTGTACGGGTTAGGAGTAGGGTATGGTTCGGGGAAGGGGAAGGGTTACAGTTAGGGGACGTATTAGGGTACGGGTTCGGGATCAGGCTTGCTTTAGGGTACTGTTAGGGTACATGTTAGTGTTGTGTTAGTGTAGTGTATGAATTCGGATTAGGGTAAGGGAACGGGTATGGGGTAGGGTCCAGTTTCGGGGCCGACAACGGGTTCGGGTAGGGTTGAGGGTACAGCTCAGGGTATGACAACGGGTTAGGGGACGGCTTAGTGTTAGCGTTAGTGTACGGGATAGGATGAGAGTAGGGGTTAGCGTAAGGTGTGGGCGGGGGGGGGGGCGGCCCTTGGCTGAACATGCAAAGAACACATTGCAATAACACTTTGGGCCTCGTGTTCTCTTCCAGGTGTTTGACCAGAGTGCACTTTCAACTGAAGCTAAAGAAGAAATGTCCAAAGTGTATCCTAATGCCCGGAGGGCTCGCCTGAAAGCAGGAGGCGATTTCCCTTACCTGTGCAGCAGTGCAGACGTGAATCTCTACGTACAGGTAGGTCCTAGGCTGGATCCCAGAGCACTTTGCACACAGAATCTGGTTGGAAACAGAAAGGGTTTTCTGATTTTCTGCTCGTCGAGGAAGAGAACTACAGAATTCTCTCTCTGTAGGAATGAAGCATTGACTTGATCAATTGCTCCACATTAGGAACTCACTCACAGGAGAATTCAAGCATATGAGAGCCACCTGAGGGACTCTATGCCCACTGTCCCTTTTCGAAGAGCCACGGGCCTACACTCACACACTGAAGCAGCCGTTTGGTACGACGGGACCTTGGCTCCTGGACACCAGACTTACGTGGAGTCCATCTGAATCCCACGAAGGGACTTCTCGGTCTACTTTTCATGCATGCAAACACACGCACCCAAACAAACTAACTCTACTTCTTCGAACACCTGCCTCCATGGACATTAGAATAGTGGGGAGAAATGGGTGCTTTGCAATTTGGCAAGCAGTATCAAGAGCCTGGAAAAACCAGGACGGGGGAGTGTCGTTAGCGTACGTGTTCGGATTCCTGCACGGGTTACCGTAAGGCTTCGGGTAAGTGTGTGGGCTAGGGTGAGGGTGAGGGAACGGGGACCGTGCAGGGTGCAGGTCAGGGCGCGCCAGAGGTGGGGGGTTCGAGGACCTGTCACGGGACGGACGCCTTAGGACTGGGAGCGGGGACCGTGGAGGGTGCAGGTAGGGCACGACAACGGGACAGGCTTACGGTCCAGGTTACGGATAAGGCTTAGTGTGAGGGTGAGTGTACGGTCGGTGAAGGGTTCTGCTTAGGGAAGAGAGATGGTTTCAGGTCCAGGTACAGGTTAGGAGTAGTTCAAGGATCAGGGTCCAGGTTAGGGTATGTGTTAGGGTACGGGTCAGTGTACAGATTAGGATTAGGGTACGAGTTAGGGGAAGGGCTTTTGGGTGGGTTTAGGGTTCAGGAACAGGTAAGGTTTCGGGTCCAGGTACGGGTACGACAACGAGTTAGGCTTCGAGTACTTGTTAGGGTCCGGGTACGTGTTAGGGTACAGATGAGTGTTCGTGTCTGGGTTAGCGTAAGGTTGAGGGTTCTGCTTAGGATTAGGGAACAGGGACGGTTCAGTGGACAGTTTAGGGTCCAACAAGGGATTTGGGCTAGGGTACGGGTTAGGGTCTGGGGTAGTAGGAAGTCTATTGGTTAGCGTTAGGGTCCGAAAAGGGATTACGGTGAGGGTCAGTGTTTGTTAGTGGAGGGTTTCGTCTTAGGGGACGGGTTAGGATGTGGATGAGGGTTAGAGGGTTAGAGGGTTAGGGATCGGGCTCGGTTTAGGGGACAGGTTAGGGTACGTGTTGGGTTAGGGAACGGGTATGGGGTAGGGTCCAGTTTCGGGGCCGACAACGGGTTAGGGAATGGGTACGGTTGAAGGTACAGATTAGGATCCAAGTTAGGGTAAGGGTTAGGGGACGGGTTAGTGTGAGTGTACGGGTTAGGAGTAGGGTATGGTTCGGGGAAGGGGAAGGGTTACAGTTAGGGGACGTATTAGGGTACGGGTTCGGGATCAGGCTTGCTTTAGGGTACTGTTAGGGTACATGTTAGTGTTGTGTTAGTGTAGTGTATGAATTCGGATTAGGGTAAGGGAACGGGTATGGGGTAGGGTCCAGTTTCGGGGCCGACAACGGGTTCGGGTAGGGTTGAGGGTACAGCTCAGGGTATGACAACGGGTTAGGGGACGGCTTAGTGTTAGCGTTAGTGTACGGGATAGGATGAGAGTAGGGGTTAGCGTAAGGTGTGGGCGGGGGGGGGGGCGGCCCTTGGCTGAACATGCAAAGAACACATTGCAATAACACTTTGGGCCTCGTGTTCTCTTCCAGGTGTTTGACCAGAGTGCACTTTCAACTGAAGCTAAAGAAGAAATGTCCAAAGTGTATCCTAATGCCCGGAGGGCTCGCCTGAAAGCAGGAGGCGATTTCCCTTACCTGTGCAGCAGTGCAGACGTGAATCTCTACGTACAGGTAGGTCCTAGGCTGGATCCCAGAGCACTTTGCACACAGAATCTGGTTGGAAACAGAAAGGGTTTTCTGATTTTCTGCTCGTCGAGGAAGAGAACTACAGAATTCTCTCTCTGTAGGAATGAAGCATTGACTTGATCAATTGCTCCACATTAGGAACTCACTCACAGGAGAATTCAAGCATATGAGAGCCACCTGAGGGACTCTATGCCCACTGTCCCTTTTCGAAGAGCCACGGGCCTACACTCACACACTGAAGCAGCCGTTTGGTACGACGGGACCTTGGCTCCTGGACACCAGACTTACGTGGAGTCCATCTGAATCCCACGAAGGGACTTCTCGGTCTACTTTTCATGCATGCAAACACACGCACCCAAACAAACTAACTCTACTTCTTCGAACACCTGCCTCCATGGACATTAGAATAGTGGGGAGAAATGGGTGCTTTGCAATTTGGCAAGCAGTATCAAGAGCCTGGAAAAACCAGGACGGGGGAGTGTCGTTAGCGTACGTGTTCGGATTCCTGCACGGGTTACCGTAAGGCTTCGGGTAAGTGTGTGGGCTAGGGTGAGGGTGAGGGAACGGGGACCGTGCAGGGTGCAGGTCAGGGCGCGCCAGAGGTGGGGGGTTCGAGGACCTGTCACGGGACGGACGCCTTAGGACTGGGAGCGGGGACCGTGGAGGGTGCAGGTAGGGCACGACAACGGGACAGGCTTACGGTCCAGGTTACGGATAAGGCTTAGTGTGAGGGTGAGTGTACGGTCGGTGAAGGGTTCTGCTTAGGGAAGAGAGATGGTTTCGGGTCCAGGTACAGGTTAGGAGTAGTTCAAGGATCAGGGTCCAGGTTAGGGTATGTGTTAGGGTACGGGTCAGTGTACAGATTAGGATTAGGGTACGAGTTAGGGGAAGGGCTTTTGGGTGGGTTTAGGGTTCAGGAACAGGTAAGGTTTCGGGTCCAGGTACGGGTACGACAACGAGTTAGGCTTCGAGTACTTGTTAGGGTCCGGGTACGTGTTAGGGTACAGATGAGTGTTCGTGTCTGGGTTAGCGTAAGGTTGAGGGTTCTGCTTAGGATTAGGGAACAGGGACGGTTCAGTGGACAGTTTAGGGTCCAACAAGGGATTTGGGCTAGGGTACGGGTTAGGGTCTGGGGTAGTAGGAAGTCTATTGGTTAGCGTTAGGGTCCGAAAAGGGATTACGGTGAGGGTCAGTGTTTGTTAGTGGAGGGTTTCGTCTTAGGGGACGGGTTAGGATGTGGATGAGGGTTAGAGGGTTAGAGGGTTAGGGATCGGGCTCGGTTTAGGGGACAGGTTAGGGTACGTGTTGGGTTAGGGAACGGGTATGGGGTAGGGTCCAGTTTCGGGGCCGACAACGGGTTAGGGAATGGGTACGGTTGAAGGTACAGATTAGGATCCAAGTTAGGGTAAGGGTTAGTGTGAGTGTACGGGTTAGGAGTAGGGTATGGTTCGGGGAAGGGGAAGGGTTACAGTTAGGGGACGTATTAGGGTACGGGTTCGGGATCAGGCTTGCTTTAGGGTACTGTTAGGGTACATGTTAGTGTTGTGTTAGTGTAGTGTATGAATTCGGATTAGGGTAAGGGAACGGGTATGGGGTAGGGTCCAGTTTCGGGGCCGACAACGGGTTCGGGTAGGGTTGAGGGTACAGCTCAGGGTATGACAACGGGTTAGGGGACGGCTTAGTGTTAGCGTTAGTGTACGGGATAGGATGAGAGTAGGGGTTAGCGTAAGGTGTGGGCGGGGGGGGGGGCGGCCCTTGGCTGAACATGCAAAGAACACATTGCAATAACACTTTGGGCCTCGTGTTCTCTTCCAGGTGTTTGACCAGAGTGCACTTTCAACTGAAGCTAAAGAAGAAATGTCCAAAGTGTATCCTAATGCCCGGAGGGCTCGCCTGAAAGCAGGAGGCGATTTCCCTTACCTGTGCAGCAGTGCAGACGTGAATCTCTACGTACAGGTAGGTCCTAGGCTGGATCCCAGAGCACTTTGCACACAGAATCTGGTTGGAAACAGAAAGGGTTTTCTGATTTTCTGCTCGTCGAGGAAGAGAACTACAGAATTCTCTCTCTGTAGGAATGAAGCATTGACTTGATCAATTGCTCCACATTAGGAACTCACTCACAGGAGAATTCAAGCATATGAGAGCCACCTGAGGGACTCTATGCCCACTGTCCCTTTTTGAAGAGCCACGGGCCTACACTCACACACTGAAGCAGCCGTTTGGTACGACGGGACCTTGGCTCCTGGACACCAGACTTACGTGGAGTCCATCTGAATCCCACGAAGGGACTTCTCGGTCTACTTTTCATGCATGCAAACACACGCACCCAAACAAACTAACTCTACTTCTTCGAACACCTGCCTCCATGGACATTAGAATAGTGGGGAGAAATGGGTGCTTTGCAATTTGGCAAGCAGTATCAAGAGCCTGGAAAAACCAGGACGGGGGAGTGTCGTTAGCGTACGTGTTCGGATTCCTGCACGGGTTACCGTAAGGCTTCGGGTAAGTGTGTGGGCTAGGGTGAGGGTGAGGGAACGGGGACCGTGCAGGGTGCAGGTCAGGGCGCGCCAGAGGTGGGGGGTTCGAGGACGTGTCGGGGGACCGTGGAGGGTGCAGGTCAGGGCGCGCCAGAGGTGGGGGGTTCGAGGACCTGTCACGGGACGGACGCCTTAGGACTGGGAGCGGGGACCGTGGAGGGTGCAGGTAGGGCACGACAACGGGACAGGCTTACGGTCCAGGTTACGGATAAGGCTTAGTGTGAGGGTGAGTGTACGGTCGGTGAAGGGTTCTGCTTAGGGAAGAGAGATGGTTTCGGGTCCAGGTACAGGTTAGGAGTAGTTCAAGGATCAGGGTCCAGGTTAGGGTATGTGTTAGGGTACGGGTCAGTGTACAGATTAGGATTAGGGTACGAGTTAGGGGAAGGGCTTTTGGGTGGGTTTAGGGTTCAGGAACAGGTAAGGTTTCGGGTCCAGGTACGGGTACGACAACGAGTTAGGCTTCGAGTACTTGTTAGGGTCCGGGTACGTGTTAGGGTACAGATGAGTGTTCGTGTCTGGGTTAGCGTAAGGTTGAGGGTTCTGCTTAGGATTAGGGAACAGGGACGGTTCAGTGGACAGTTTAGGGTCCAACAAGGGATTTGGGCTAGGGTACGGGTTAGGGTCTGGGGTAGTAGGAAGTCTATTGGTTAGCGTTAGGGTCCGAAAAGGGATTACGGTGAGGGTCAGTGTTTGTTAGTGGAGGGTTTCGTCTTAGGGGACGGGTTAGGATGTGGATGAGGGTTAGAGGGTTAGAGGGTTAGGGATCGGGCTCGGTTTAGGGGACAGGTTAGGGTACGTGTTGGGTTAGGGAACGGGTATGGGGTAGGGTCCAGTTTCGGGGCCGACAACGGGTTAGGGAATGGGTACGGTTGAAGGTACAGATTAGGATCCAAGTTAGGGTAAGGGTTAGGGGACGGGTTAGTGTGAGTGTACGGGTTAGGAGTAGGGTATGGTTCGGGGAAGGGGAAGGGTTACAGTTAGGGGACGTATTAGGGTACGGGTTCGGGATCAGGCTTGCTTTAGGGTACTGTTAGGGTACATGTTAGTGTTGTGTTAGTGTAGTGTATGAATTCGGATTAGGGTAAGGGAACGGGTATGGGGTAGGGTCCAGTTTCGGGGCCGACAACGGGTTCGGGTAGGGTTGAGGGTACAGCTCAGGGTATGACAACGGGTTAGGGGACGGCTTAGTGTTAGCGTTAGTGTACGGGATAGGATGAGAGTAGGGGTTAGCGTAAGGTGTGGGCGGGGGGGGGGGCGGCCCTTGGCTGAACATGCAAAGAACACATTGCAATAACACTTTGGGCCTCGTGTTCTCTTCCAGGTGTTTGACCAGAGTGCACTTTCAACTGAAGCTAAAGAAGAAATGTCCAAAGTGTATCCTAATGCCCGGAGGGCTCGCCTGAAAGCAGGAGGCGATTTCCCTTACCTGTGCAGCAGTGCAGACGTGAATCTCTACGTACAGGTAGGTCCTAGGCTGGATCCCAGAGCACTTTGCACACAGAATCTGGTTGGAAACAGAAAGGGTTTTCTGATTTTCTGCTCGTCGAGGAAGAGAACTACAGAATTCTCTCTCTGTAGGAATGAAGCATTGACTTGATCAATTGCTCCACATTAGGAACTCACTCACAGGAGAATTCAAGCATATGAGAGCCACCTGAGGGACTCTATGCCCACTGTCCCTTTTCGAAGAGCCACGGGCCTACACTCACACACTGAAGCAGCCGTTTGGTACGACGGGACCTTGGCTCCTGGACACCAGACTTACGTGGAGTCCATCTGAATCCCACGAAGGGACTTCTCGGTCTACTTTTCATGCATGCAAACACACGCACCCAAACAAACTAACTCTACTTCTTCGAACACCTGCCTCCATGGACATTAGAATAGTGGGGAGAAATGGGTGCTTTGCAATTTGGCAAGCAGTATCAAGAGCCTGGAAAAACCAGGACGGGGGAGTGTCGTTAGCGTACGTGTTCGGATTCCTGCACGGGTTACCGTAAGGCTTCGGGTAAGTGTGTGGGCTAGGGTGAGGGTGAGGGAACGGGGACCGTGCAGGGTGCAGGTCAGGGCGCGCCAGAGGTGGGGGGTTCGAGGACGTGTCGGGGGACCGTGGAGGGTGCAGGTCAGGGCGCGCCAGAGGTGGGGGGTTCGAGGACCTGTCACGGGACGGACGCCTTAGGACTGGGAGCGGGGACCGTGGAGGGTGCAGGTAGGGCACGACAACGGGACAGGCTTACGGTCCAGGTTACGGATAAGGCTTAGTGTGAGGGTGAGTGTACGGTCGGTGAAGGGTTCTGCTTAGGGAAGAGAGATGGTTTCGGGTCCAGGTACAGGTTAGGAGTAGTTCAAGGATCAGGGTCCAGGTTAGGGTATGTGTTAGGGTACGGGTCAGTGTACAGATTAGGATTAGGGTACGAGTTAGGGGAAGGGCTTTTGGGTGGGTTTAGGGTTCAGGAACAGGTAAGGTTTCGGGTCCAGGTACGGGTACGACAACGAGTTAGGCTTCGAGTACTTGTTAGGGTCCGGGTACGTGTTAGGGTACAGATGAGTGTTCGTGTCTGGGTTAGCGTAAGGTTGAGGGTTCTGCTTAGGATTAGGGAACAGGGACGGTTCAGTGGACAGTTTAGGGTCCAACAAGGGATTTGGGCTAGGGTACGGGTTAGGGTCTGGGGTAGTAGGAAGTCTATTGGTTAGCGTTAGGGTCCGAAAAGGGATTACGGTGAGGGTCAGTGTTTGTTAGTGGAGGGTTTCGTCTTAGGGGACGGGTTAGGATGTGGATGAGGGTTAGAGGGTTAGAGGGTTAGGGATCGGGCTCGGTTTAGGGGACAGGTTAGGGTACGTGTTGGGTTAGGGAACGGGTATGGGGTAGGGTCCAGTTTCGGGGCCGACAACGGGTTAGGGAATGGGTACGGTTGAAGGTACAGATTAGGATCCAAGTTAGGGTAAGGGTTAGGGGACGGGTTAGTGTGAGTGTACGGGTTAGGAGTAGGGTATGGTTCGGGGAAGGGGAAGGGTTACAGTTAGGGGACGTATTAGGGTACGGGTTCGGGATCAGGCTTGCTTTAGGGTACTGTTAGGGTACATGTTAGTGTTGTGTTAGTGTAGTGTATGAATTCGGATTAGGGTAAGGGAACGGGTATGGGGTAGGGTCCAGTTTCGGGGCCGACAACGGGTTCGGGTAGGGTTGAGGGTACAGCTCAGGGTATGACAACGGGTTAGGGGACGGCTTAGTGTTAGCGTTAGTGTACGGGATAGGATGAGAGTAGGGGTTAGCGTAAGGTGTGGGCGGGGGGGGGGGGCGGCCCTTGGCTGAACATGCAAAGAACACATTGCAATAACACTTTGGGCCTCGTGTTCTCTTCCAGGTGTTTGACCAGAGTGCACTTTCAACTGAAGCTAAAGAAGAAATGTCCAAAGTGTATCCTAATGCCCGGAGGGCTCGCCTGAAAGCAGGAGGCGATTTCCCTTACCTGTGCAGCAGTGCAGACGTGAATCTCTACGTACAGGTAGGTCCTAGGCTGGATCCCAGAGCACTTTGCACACAGAATCTGGTTGGAAACAGAAAGGGTTTTCTGATTTTCTGCTCGTCGAGGAAGAGAACTACAGAATTCTCTCTCTGTAGGAATGAAGCATTGACTTGATCAATTGCTCCACATTAGGAACTCACTCACAGGAGAATTCAAGCATATGAGAGCCACCTGAGGGACTCTATGCCCACTGTCCCTTTTCGAAGAGCCACGGGCCTACACTCACACACTGAAGCAGCCGTTTGGTACGACGGGACCTTGGCTCCTGGACACCAGACTTACGTGGAGTCCATCTGAATCCCACGAAGGGACTTCTCGGTCTACTTTTCATGCATGCAAACACACGCACCCAAACAAACTAACTCTACTTCTTCGAACACCTGCCTCCATGGACATTAGAATAGTGGGGAGAAATGGGTGCTTTGCAATTTGGCAAGCAGTATCAAGAGCCTGGAAAAACCAGGACGGGGGAGTGTCGTTAGCGTACGTGTTCGGATTCCTGCACGGGTTACCGTAAGGCTTCGGGTAAGTGTGTGGGCTAGGGTGAGGGTGAGGGAACGGGGACCGTGCAGGGTGCAGGTCAGGGCGCGCCAGAGGTGGGGGGTTCGAGGACCTGTCACGGGACGGACGCCTTAGGACTGGGAGCGGGGACCGTGGAGGGTGCAGGTAGGGCACGACAACGGGACAGGCTTACGGTCCAGGTTACGGATAAGGCTTAGTGTGAGGGTGAGTGTACGGTCGGTGAAGGGTTCTGCTTAGGGAAGAGAGATGGTTTCGGGTCCAGGTACAGGTTAGGAGTAGTTCAAGGATCAGGGTCCAGGTTAGGGTATGTGTTAGGGTACGGGTCAGTGTACAGATTAGGATTAGGGTACGAGTTAGGGGAAGGGCTTTTGGGTGGGTTTAGGGTTCAGGAACAGGTAAGGTTTCGGGTCCAGGTACGGGTACGACAACGAGTTAGGCTTCGAGTACTTGTTAGGGTCCGGGTACGTGTTAGGGTACAGATGAGTGTTCGTGTCTGGGTTAGCGTAAGGTTGAGGGTTCTGCTTAGGATTAGGGAACAGGGACGGTTCAGTGGACAGTTTAGGGTCCAACAAGGGATTTGGGCTAGGGTACGGGTTAGGGTCTGGGGTAGTAGGAAGTCTATTGGTTAGCGTTAGGGTCCGAAAAGGGATTACGGTGAGGGTCAGTGTTTGTTAGTGGAGGGTTTCGTCTTAGGGGACGGGTTAGGATGTGGATGAGGGTTAGAGGGTTAGAGGGTTAGGGATCGGGCTCGGTTTAGGGGACAGGTTAGGGTACGTGTTGGGTTAGGGAACGGGTATGGGGTAGGGTCCAGTTTCGGGGCCGACAACGGGTTAGGGAATGGGTACGGTTGAAGGTACAGATTAGGATCCAAGTTAGGGTAAGGGTTAGGGGACGGGTTAGTGTGAGTGTACGGGTTAGGAGTAGGGTATGGTTCGGGGAAGGGGAAGGGTTACAGTTAGGGGACGTATTAGGGTACGGGTTCGGGATCAGGCTTGCTTTAGGGTACTGTTAGGGTACATGTTAGTGTTGTGTTAGTGTAGTGTATGAATTCGGATTAGGGTAAGGGAACGGGTATGGGGTAGGGTCCAGTTTCGGGGCCGACAACGGGTTCGGGTAGGGTTGAGGGTACAGCTCAGGGTATGACAACGGGTTAGGGGACGGCTTAGTGTTAGCGTTAGTGTACGGGATAGGATGAGAGTAGGGGTTAGCGTAAGGTGTGGGCGGGGGGGGGGGCGGCCCTTGGCTGAACATGCAAAGAACACATTGCAATAACACTTTGGGCCTCGTGTTCTCTTCCAGGTGTTTGACCAGAGTGCACTTTCAACTGAAGCTAAAGAAGAAATGTCCAAAGTGTATCCTAATGCCCGGAGGGCTCGCCTGAAAGCAGGAGGCGATTTCCCTTACCTGTGCAGCAGTGCAGACGTGAATCTCTACGTACAGGTAGGTCCTAGGCTGGATCCCAGAGCACTTTGCACACAGAATCTGGTTGGAAACAGAAAGGGTTTTCTGATTTTCTGCTCGTCGAGGAAGAGAACTACAGAATTCTCTCTCTGTAGGAATGAAGCATTGACTTGATCAATTGCTCCACATTAGGAACTCACTCACAGGAGAATTCAAGCATATGAGAGCCACCTGAGGGACTCTATGCCCACTGTCCCTTTTCGAAGAGCCACGGGCCTACACTCACACACTGAAGCAGCCGTTTGGTACGACGGGACCTTGGCTCCTGGACACCAGACTTACGTGGAGTCCATCTGAATCCCACGAAGGGACTTCTCGGTCTACTTTTCATGCATGCAAACACACGCACCCAAACAAACTAACTCTACTTCTTCGAACACCTGCCTCCATGGACATTAGAATAGTGGGGAGAAATGGGTGCTTTGCAATTTGGCAAGCAGTATCAAGAGCCTGGAAAAACCAGGACGGGGGAGTGTCGTTAGCGTACGTGTTCGGATTCCTGCACGGGTTACCGTAAGGCTTCGGGTAAGTGTGTGGGCTAGGGTGAGGGTGAGGGAACGGGGACCGTGCAGGGTGCAGGTCAGGGCGCGCCAGAGGTGGGGGGTTCGAGGACGTGTCGGGGGACCGTGGAGGGTGCAGGTCAGGGCGCGCCAGAGGTGGGGGGTTCGAGGACCTGTCACGGGACGGACGCCTTAGGACTGGGAGCGGGGACCGTGGAGGGTGCAGGTAGGGCACGACAACGGGACAGGCTTACGGTCCAGGTTACGGATAAGGCTTAGTGTGAGGGTGAGTGTACGGTCGGTGAAGGGTTCTGCTTAGGGAAGAGAGATGGTTTCGGGTCCAGGTACAGGTTAGGAGTAGTTCAAGGATCAGGGTCCAGGTTAGGGTATGTGTTAGGGTACGGGTCAGTGTACAGATTAGGATTAGGGTACGAGTTAGGGGAAGGGCTTTTGGGTGGGTTTAGGGTTCAGGAACAGGTAAGGTTTCGGGTCCAGGTACGGGTACGACAACGAGTTAGGCTTCGAGTACTTGTTAGGGTCCGGGTACGTGTTAGGGTACAGATGAGTGTTCGTGTCTGGGTTAGCGTAAGGTTGAGGGTTCTGCTTAGGATTAGGGAACAGGGACGGTTCAGTGGACAGTTTAGGGTCCAACAAGGGATTTGGGCTAGGGTACGGGTTAGGGTCTGGGGTAGTAGGAAGTCTATTGGTTAGCGTTAGGGTCCGAAAAGGGATTACGGTGAGGGTCAGTGTTTGTTAGTGGAGGGTTTCGTCTTAGGGGACGGGTTAGGATGTGGATGAGGGTTAGAGGGTTAGAGGGTTAGGGATCGGGCTCAGTTTAGGGGACAGGTTAGGGTACGTGTTGGGTTAGGGAACGGGTATGGGGTAGGGTCCAGTTTCGGGGCCGACAACGGGTTAGGGAATGGGTACGGTTGAAGGTACAGATTAGGATCCAAGTTAGGGTAAGGGTTAGGGGACGGGTTAGTGTGAGTGTACGGGTTAGGAGTAGGGTATGGTTCGGGGAAGGGGAAGGGTTACAGTTAGGGGACGTATTAGGGTACGGGTTCGGGATCAGGCTTGCTTTAGGGTACTGTTAGGGTACATGTTAGTGTTGTGTTAGTGTAGTGTATGAATTCGGATTAGGGTAAGGGAACGGGTATGGGGTAGGGTCCAGTTTCGGGGCCGACAACGGGTTCGGGTAGGGTTGAGGGTACAGCTCAGGGTATGACAACGGGTTAGGGGACGGCTTAGTGTTAGCGTTAGTGTACGGGATAGGATGAGAGTAGGGGTTAGCGTAAGGTGTGGGCGGGGGGGGGGGCGGCCCTTGGCTGAACATGCAAAGAACACATTGCAATAACACTTTGGGCCTCGTGTTCTCTTCCAGGTGTTTGACCAGAGTGCACTTTCAACTGAAGCTAAAGAAGAAATGTCCAAAGTGTATCCTAATGCCCGGAGGGCTCGCCTGAAAGCAGGAGGCGATTTCCCTTACCTGTGCAGCAGTGCAGACGTGAATCTCTACGTACAGGTAGGTCCTAGGCTGGATCCCAGAGCACTTTGCACACAGAATCTGGTTGGAAACAGAAAGGGTTTTCTGATTTTCTGCTCGTCGAGGAAGAGAACTACAGAATTCTCTCTCTGTAGGAATGAAGCATTGACTTGATCAATTGCTCCACATTAGGAACTCACTCACAGGAGAATTCAAGCATATGAGAGCCACCTGAGGGACTCTATGCCCACTGTCCCTTTTCGAAGAGCCACGGGCCTACACTCACACACTGAAGCAGCCGTTTGGTACGACGGGACCTTGGCTCCTGGACACCAGACTTACGTGGAGTCCATCTGAATCCCACGAAGGGACTTCTCGGTCTACTTTTCATGCATGCAAACACACGCACCCAAACAAACTAACTCTACTTCTTCGAACACCTGCCTCCATGGACATTAGAATAGTGGGGAGAAATGGGTGCTTTGCAATTTGGCAAGCAGTATCAAGAGCCTGGAAAAACCAGGACGGGGGAGTGTCGTTAGCGTACGTGTTCGGATTCCTGCACGGGTTACCGTAAGGCTTCGGGTAAGTGTGTGGGCTAGGGTGAGGGTGAGGGAACGGGGACCGTGCAGGGTGCAGGTCAGGGCGCGCCAGAGGTGGGGGGTTCGAGGACGTGTCGGGGGACCGTGGAGGGTGCAGGTCAGGGCGCGCCAGAGGTGGGGGGTTCGAGGACCTGTCACGGGACGGACGCCTTAGGACTGGGAGCGGGGACCGTGGAGGGTGCAGGTAGGGCACGACAACGGGACAGGCTTACGGTCCAGGTTACGGATAAGGCTTAGTGTGAGGGTGAGTGTACGGTCGGTGAAGGGTTCTGCTTAGGGAAGAGAGATGGTTTCGGGTCCAGGTACAGGTTAGGAGTAGTTCAAGGATCAGGGTCCAGGTTAGGGTACGGGTCAGTGTACAGATTAGGGTACGAGTTAGGGGAAGGGCTTTTGGGTGGGTTTAGGGTTCAGGAACAGGTAAGGTTTCGGGTCCAGGTACGGGTACGACAACGAGTTAGGCTTCGAGTACTTGTTAGGGTCCGGGTACGTGTTAGGGTACAGATGAGTGTTCGTGTCTGGGTTAGCGTAAGGTTGAGGGTTCTGCTTAGGATTAGGGAACAGGGACGGTTCAGTGGACAGTTTAGGGTCCAACAAGGGATTTGGGCTAGGGTACGGGTTAGGGTCTGGGGTAGTAGGAAGTCTATTGGTTAGCGTTAGGGTCCGAAAAGGGATTACGGTGAGGGTCAGTGTTTGTTAGTGGAGGGTTTCGTCTTAGGGGACGGGTTAGGATGTGGATGAGGGTTAGAGGGTTAGGGATCGGGCTCGGTTTAGGGGACAGGTTAGGGTACGTGTTGGGTTAGGGAACGGGTATGGGGTAGGGTCCAGTTTCGGGGCCGACAACGGGTTAGGGAATGGGTACGGTTGAAGGTACAGATTAGGATCCAAGTTAGGGTAAGGGTTAGGGGACGGGTTAGTGTGAGTGTACGGGTTAGGAGTAGGGTATGGTTCGGGGAAGGGGAAGGGTTACAGTTAGGGGACGTATTAGGGTACGGGTTCGGGATCAGGCTTGCTTTAGGGTACTGTTAGGGTACATGTTAGTGTTGTGTTAGTGTAGTGTATGAATTCGGATTAGGGTAAGGGAACGGGTATGGGGTAGGGTCCAGTTTCGGGGCCGACAACGGGTTCGGGTAGGGTTGAGGGTACAGCTCAGGGTATGACAACGGGTTAGGGGACGGCTTAGTGTTAGCGTTAGTGTACGGGATAGGATGAGAGTAGGGGTTAGCGTAAGGTGTGGGCGGGGGGGGGGGGCGGCCCTTGGCTGAACATGCAAAGAACACATTGCAATAACACTTTGGGCCTCGTGTTCTCTTCCAGGTGTTTGACCAGAGTGCACTTTCAACTGAAGCTAAAGAAGAAATGTCCAAAGTGTATCCTAATGCCCGGAGGGCTCGCCTGAAAGCAGGAGGCGATTTCCCTTACCTGTGCAGCAGTGCAGACGTGAATCTCTACGTACAGGTAGGTCCTAGGCTGGATCCCAGAGCACTTTGCACACAGAATCTGGTTGGAAACAGAAAGGGTTTTCTGATTTTCTGCTCGTCGAGGAAGAGAACTACAGAATTCTCTCTCTGTAGGAATGAAGCATTGACTTGATCAATTGCTCCACATTAGGAACTCACTCACAGGAGAATTCAAGCATATGAGAGCCACCTGAGGGACTCTATGCCCACTGTCCCTTTTCGAAGAGCCACGGGCCTACACTCACACACTGAAGCAGCCGTTTGGTACGACGGGACCTTGGCTCCTGGACACCAGACTTACGTGGAGTCCATCTGAATCCCACGAAGGGACTTCTCGGTCTACTTTTCATGCATGCAAACACACGCACCCAAACAAACTAACTCTACTTCTTCGAACACCTGCCTCCATGGACATTAGAATAGTGGGGAGAAATGGGTGCTTTGCAATTTGGCAAGCAGTATCAAGAGCCTGGAAAAACCAGGACGGGGGAGTGTCGTTAGCGTACGTGTTCGGATTCCTGCACGGGTTACCGTAAGGCTTCGGGTAAGTGTGTGGGCTAGGGTGAGGGTGAGGGAACGGGGACCGTGCAGGGTGCAGGTCAGGGCGCGCCAGAGGTGGGGGGTTCGAGGACGTGTCGGGGGACCGTGGAGGGTGCAGGTCAGGGCGCGCCAGAGGTGGGGGGTTCGAGGACCTGTCACGGGACGGACGCCTTAGGACTGGGAGCGGGGACCGTGGAGGGTGCAGGTAGGGCACGACAACGGGACAGGCTTACGGTCCAGGTTACGGATAAGGCTTAGTGTGAGGGTGAGTGTACGGTTGGTGAAGGGTTCTGCTTAGGGAAGAGAGATGGTTTCGGGTCCAGGTACAGGTTAGGAGTAGTTCAAGGATCAGGGTCCAGGTTAGGGTATGTGTTAGGGTACGGGTCAGTGTACAGATTAGGATTAGGGTACGAGTTAGGGGAAGGGCTTTTGGGTGGGTTTAGGGTTCAGGAACAGGTAAGGTTTCGGGTCCAGGTACGGGTACGACAACGAGTTAGGCTTCGAGTACTTGTTAGGGTCCGGGTACGTGTTAGGGTACAGATGAGTGTTCGTGTCTGGGTTAGCGTAAGGTTGAGGGTTCTGCTTAGGATTAGGGAACAGGGACGGTTCAGTGGACAGTTTAGGGTCCAACAAGGGATTTGGGCTAGGGTACGGGTTAGGGTCTGGGGTAGTAGGAAGTCTATTGGTTAGCGTTAGGGTCCGAAAAGGGATTACGGTGAGGGTCAGTGTTTGTTAGTGGAGGGTTTCGTCTTAGGGGACGGGTTAGGATGTGGATGAGGGTTAGAGGGTTAGAGGGTTAGGGATCGGGCTCGGTTTAGGGGACAGGTTAGGGTACGTGTTGGGTTAGGGAACGGGTATGGGGTAGGGTCCAGTTTCGGGGCCGACAACGGGTTAGGGAATGGGTACGGTTGAAGGTACAGATTAGGATCCAAGTTAGGGTAAGGGTTAGGGGACGGGTTAGTGTGAGTGTACGGGTTAGGAGTAGGGTATGGTTCGGGGAAGGGGAAGGGTTACAGTTAGGGGACGTATTAGGGTACGGGTTCGGGATCAGGCTTGCTTTAGGGTACTGTTAGGGTACATGTTAGTGTTGTGTTAGTGTAGTGTATGAATTCGGATTAGGGTAAGGGAACGGGTATGGGGTAGGGTCCAGTTTCGGGGCCGACAACGGGTTCGGGTAGGGTTGAGGGTACAGCTCAGGGTATGACAACGGGTTAGGGGACGGCTTAGTGTTAGCGTTAGTGTACGGGATAGGATGAGAGTAGGGGTTAGCGTAAGGTGTGGGCGGGGGGGGCGGCCCTTGGCTGAACATGCAAAGAACACATTGCAATAACACTTTGGGCCTCGTGTTCTCTTCCAGGTGTTTGACCAGAGTGCACTTTCAACTGAAGCTAAAGAAGAAATGTCCAAAGTGTATCCTAATGCCCGGAGGGCTCGCCTGAAAGCAGGAGGCGATTTCCCTTACCTGTGCAGCAGTGCAGACGTGAATCTCTACGTACAGGTAGGTCCTAGGCTGGATCCCAGAGCACTTTGCACACAGAATCTGGTTGGAAACAGAAAGGGTTTTCTGATTTTCTGCTCGTCGAGGAAGAGAACTACAGAATTCTCTCTCTGTAGGAATGAAGCATTGACTTGATCAATTGCTCCACATTAGGAACTCACTCACAGGAGAATTCAAGCATATGAGAGCCACCTGAGGGACTCTATGCCCACTGTCCCTTTTCGAAGAGCCACGGGCCTACACTCACACACTGAAGCAGCCGTTTGGTACGACGGGACCTTGGCTCCTGGACACCAGACTTACGTGGAGTCCATCTGAATCCCACGAAGGGACTTCTCGGTCTACTTTTCATGCATGCAAACACACGCACCCAAACAAACTAACTCTACTTCTTCGAACACCTGCCTCCATGGACATTAGAATAGTGGGGAGAAATGGGTGCTTTGCAATTTGGCAAGCAGTATCAAGAGCCTGGAAAAACCAGGACGGGGGAGTGTCGTTAGCGTACGTGTTCGGATTCCTGCACGGGTTACCGTAAGGCTTCGGGTAAGTGTGTGGGCTAGGGTGAGGGTGAGGGAACGGGGACCGTGCAGGGTGCAGGTCAGGGCGCGCCAGAGGTGGGGGGTTCGAGGACGTGTCGGGGGACCGTGGAGGGTGCAGGTCAGGGCGCGCCAGAGGTGGGGGGTTCGAGGACCTGTCACGGGACGGACGCCTTAGGACTGGGAGCGGGGACCGTGGAGGGTGCAGGTAGGGCACGACAACGGGACAGGCTTACGGTCCAGGTTACGGATAAGGCTTAGTGTGAGGGTGAGTGTACGGTCGGTGAAGGGTTCTGCTTAGGGAAGAGAGATGGTTTCGGGTCCAGGTACAGGTTAGGAGTAGTTCAAGGATCAGGGTCCAGGTTAGGGTATGTGTTAGGGTACGGGTCAGTGTACAGATTAGGATTAGGGTACGAGTTAGGGGAAGGGCTTTTGGGTGGGTTTAGGGTTCAGGAACAGGTAAGGTTTCGGGTCCAGGTACGGGTACGACAACGAGTTAGGCTTCGAGTACTTGTTAGGGTCCGGGTACGTGTTAGGGTACAGATGAGTGTTCGTGTCTGGGTTAGCGTAAGGTTGAGGGTTCTGCTTAGGATTAGGGAACAGGGACGGTTCAGTGGACAGTTTAGGGTCCAACAAGGGATTTGGGCTAGGGTACGGGTTAGGGTCTGGGGTAGTAGGAAGTCTATTGGTTAGCGTTAGGGTCCGAAAAGGGATTACGGTGAGGGTCAGTGTTTGTTAGTGGAGGGTTTCGTCTTAGGGGACGGGTTAGGATGTGGATGAGGGTTAGAGGGTTAGAGGGTTAGGGATCGGGCTCGGTTTAGGGGACAGGTTAGGGTACGTGTTGGGTTAGGGAACGGGTATGGGGTAGGGTCCAGTTTCGGGGCCGACAACGGGTTAGGGAATGGGTACGGTTGAAGGTACAGATTAGGATCCAAGTTAGGGTAAGGGTTAGTGTGAGTGTACGGGTTAGGAGTAGGGTATGGTTCGGGGAAGGGGAAGGGTTACAGTTAGGGGACGTATTAGGGTACGGGTTCGGGATCAGGCTTGCTTTAGGGTACTGTTAGGGTACATGTTAGTGTTGTGTTAGTGTAGTGTATGAATTCGGATTAGGGTAAGGGAACGGGTATGGGGTAGGGTCCAGTTTCGGGGCCGACAACGGGTTCGGGTAGGGTTGAGGGTACAGCTCAGGGTATGACAACGGGTTAGGGGACGGCTTAGTGTTAGCGTTAGTGTACGGGATAGGATGAGAGTAGGGGTTAGCGTAAGGTGTGGGCGGGGGGGGGGCGGCCCTTGGCTGAACATGCAAAGAACACATTGCAATAACACTTTGGGCCTCGTGTTCTCTTCCAGGTGTTTGACCAGAGTGCACTTTCAACTGAAGCTAAAGAAGAAATGTCCAAAGTGTATCCTAATGCCCGGAGGGCTCGCCTGAAAGCAGGAGGCGATTTCCCTTACCTGTGCAGCAGTGCAGACGTGAATCTCTACGTACAGGTAGGTCCTAGGCTGGATCCCAGAGCACTTTGCACACAGAATCTGGTTGGAAACAGAAAGGGTTTTCTGATTTTCTGCTCGTCGAGGAAGAGAACTACAGAATTCTCTCTCTGTAGGAATGAAGCATTGACTTGATCAATTGCTCCACATTAGGAACTCACTCACAGGAGAATTCAAGCATATGAGAGCCACCTGAGGGACTCTATGCCCACTGTCCCTTTTCGAAGAGCCACGGGCCTACACTCACACACTGAAGCAGCCGTTTGGTACGACGGGACCTTGGCTCCTGGACACCAGACTTACGTGGAGTCCATCTGAATCCCACGAAGGGACTTCTCGGTCTACTTTTCATGCATGCAAACACACGCACCCAAACAAACTAACTCTACTTCTTCGAACACCTGCCTCCATGGACATTAGAATAGTGGGGAGAAATGGGTGCTTTGCAATTTGGCAAGCAGTATCAAGAGCCTGGAAAAACCAGGACGGGGGAGTGTCGTTAGCGTACGTGTTCGGATTCCTGCACGGGTTACCGTAAGGCTTCGGGTAAGTGTGTGGGCTAGGGTGAGGGTGAGGGAACGGGGACCGTGCAGGGTGCAGGTCAGGGCGCGCCAGAGGTGGGGGGTTCGAGGACGTGTCGGGGGACCGTGGAGGGTGCAGGTCAGGGCGCGCCAGAGGTGGGGGGTTCGAGGACCTGTCACGGGACGGACGCCTTAGGACTGGGAGCGGGGACCGTGGAGGGTGCAGGTAGGGCACGACAACGGGACAGGCTTACGGTCCAGGTTACGGATAAGGCTTAGTGTGAGGGTGAGTGTACGGTCGGTGAAGGGTTCTGCTTAGGGAAGAGAGATGGTTTCGGGTCCAGGTACAGGTTAGGAGTAGTTCAAGGATCAGGGTCCAGGTTAGGGTATGTGTTAGGGTACGGGTCAGTGTACAGATTAGGATTAGGGTACGAGTTAGGGGAAGGGCTTTTGGGTGGGTTTAGGGTTCAGGAACAGGTAAGGTTTCGGGTCCAGGTACGGGTACGACAACGAGTTAGGCTTCGAGTACTTGTTAGGGTCCGGGTACGTGTTAGGGTACAGATGAGTGTTCGTGTCTGGGTTAGCGTAAGGTTGAGGGTTCTGCTTAGGATTAGGGAACAGGGACGGTTCAGTGGACAGTTTAGGGTCCAACAAGGGATTTGGGCTAGGGTACGGGTTAGGGTCTGGGGTAGTAGGAAGTCTATTGGTTAGCGTTAGGGTCCGAAAAGGGATTACGGTGAGGGTCAGTGTTTGTTAGTGGAGGGTTTCGTCTTAGGGGACGGGTTAGGATGTGGATGAGGGTTAGAGGGTTAGAGGGTTAGGGATCGGGCTCGGTTTAGGGGACAGGTTAGGGTACGTGTTGGGTTAGGGAACGGGTATGGGGTAGGGTCCAGTTTCGGGGCCGACAACGGGTTAGGGAATGGGTACGGTTGAAGGTACAGATTAGGATCCAAGTTAGGGTAAGGGTTAGTGTGAGTGTACGGGTTAGGAGTAGGGTATGGTTCGGGGAAGGGGAAGGGTTACAGTTAGGGGACGTATTAGGGTACGGGTTCGGGATCAGGCTTGCTTTAGGGTACTGTTAGGGTACATGTTAGTGTTGTGTTAGTGTAGTGTATGAATTCGGATTAGGGTAAGGGAACGGGTATGGGGTAGGGTCCAGTTTCGGGGCCGACAACGGGTTCGGGTAGGGTTGAGGGTACAGCTCAGGGTATGACAACGGGTTAGGGGACGGCTTAGTGTTAGCGTTAGTGTACGGGATAGGATGAGAGTAGGGGTTAGCGTAAGGTGTGGGCGGGGGGGGGGGCGGCCCTTGGCTGAACATGCAAAGAACACATTGCAATAACACTTTGGGCCTCGTGTTCTCTTCCAGGTGTTTGACCAGAGTGCACTTTCAACTGAAGCTAAAGAAGAAATGTCCAAAGTGTATCCTAATGCCCGGAGGGCTCGCCTGAAAGCAGGAGGCGATTTCCCTTACCTGTGCAGCAGTGCAGACGTGAATCTCTACGTACAGGTAGGTCCTAGGCTGGATCCCAGAGCACTTTGCACACAGAATCTGGTTGGAAACAGAAAGGGTTTTCTGATTTTCTGCTCGTCGAGGAAGAGAACTACAGAATTCTCTCTCTGTAGGAATGAAGCATTGACTTGATCAATTGCTCCACATTAGGAACTCACTCACAGGAGAATTCAAGCATATGAGAGCCACCTGAGGGACTCTATGCCCACTGTCCCTTTTCGAAGAGCCACGGGCCTACACTCACACACTGAAGCAGCCGTTTGGTACGACGGGACCTTGGCTCCTGGACACCAGACTTACGTGGAGTCCATCTGAATCCCACGAAGGGACTTCTCGGTCTACTTTTCATGCATGCAAACACACGCACCCAAACAAACTAACTCTACTTCTTCGAACACCTGCCTCCATGGACATTAGAATAGTGGGGAGAAATGGGTGCTTTGCAATTTGGCAAGCAGTATCAAGAGCCTGGAAAAACCAGGACGGGGGAGTGTCGTTAGCGTACGTGTTCGGATTCCTGCACGGGTTACCGTAAGGCTTCGGGTAAGTGTGTGGGCTAGGGTGAGGGTGAGGGAACGGGGACCGTGCAGGGTGCAGGTCAGGGCGCGCCAGAGGTGGGGGGTTCGAGGACGTGTCGGGGGACCGTGGAGGGTGCAGGTCAGGGCGCGCCAGAGGTGGGGGGTTCGAGGACCTGTCACGGGACGGACGCCTTAGGACTGGGAGCGGGGACCGTGGAGGGTGCAGGTAGGGCACGACAACGGGACAGGCTTACGGTCCAGGTTACGGATAAGGCTTAGTGTGAGGGTGAGTGTACGGTCGGTGAAGGGTTCTGCTTAGGGAAGAGAGATGGTTTCGGGTCCAGGTACAGGTTAGGAGTAGTTCAAGGATCAGGGTCCAGGTTAGGGTATGTGTTAGGGTACGGGTCAGTGTACAGATTAGGATTAGGGTACGAGTTAGGGGAAGGGCTTTTGGGTGGGTTTAGGGTTCAGGAACAGGTAAGGTTTCGGGTCCAGGTACGGGTACGACAACGAGTTAGGCTTCGAGTACTTGTTAGGGTCCGGGTACGTGTTAGGGTACAGATGAGTGTTCGTGTCTGGGTTAGCGTAAGGTTGAGGGTTCTGCTTAGGATTAGGGAACAGGGACGGTTCAGTGGACAGTTTAGGGTCCAACAAGGGATTTGGGCTAGGGTACGGGTTAGGGTCTGGGGTAGTAGGAAGTCTATTGGTTAGCGTTAGGGTCCGAAAAGGGATTACGGTGAGGGTCAGTGTTTGTTAGTGGAGGGTTTCGTCTTAGGGGACGGGTTAGGATGTGGATGAGGGTTAGAGGGTTAGAGGGTTAGGGATCGGGCTCGGTTTAGGGGACAGGTTAGGGTACGTGTTGGGTTAGGGAACGGGTATGGGGTAGGGTCCAGTTTCGGGGCCGACAACGGGTTAGGGAATGGGTACGGTTGAAGGTACAGATTAGGATCCAAGTTAGGGTAAGGGTTAGGGGACGGGTTAGTGTGAGTGTACGGGTTAGGAGTAGGGTATGGTTCGGGGAAGGGGAAGGGTTACAGTTAGGGGACGTATTAGGGTACGGGTTCGGGATCAGGCTTGCTTTAGGGTACTGTTAGGGTACATGTTAGTGTTGTGTTAGTGTAGTGTATGAATTCGGATTAGGGTAAGGGAACGGGTATGGGGTAGGGTCCAGTTTCGGGGCCGACAACGGGTTCGGGTAGGGTTGAGGGTACAGCTCAGGGTATGACAACGGGTTAGGGGACGGCTTAGTGTTAGCGTTAGTGTACGGGATAGGATGAGAGTAGGGGTTAGCGTAAGGTGTGGGCGGGGGGGGGGGCGGCCCTTGGCTGAACATGCAAAGAACACATTGCAATAACACTTTGGGCCTCGTGTTCTCTTCCAGGTGTTTGACCAGAGTGCACTTTCAACTGAAGCTAAAGAAGAAATGTCCAAAGTGTATCCTAATGCCCGGAGGGCTCGCCTGAAAGCAGGAGGCGATTTCCCTTACCTGTGCAGCAGTGCAGACGTGAATCTCTACGTACAGGTAGGTCCTAGGCTGGATCCCAGAGCACTTTGCACACAGAATCTGGTTGGAAACAGAAAGGGTTTTCTGATTTTCTGCTCGTCGAGGAAGAGAACTACAGAATTCTCTCTCTGTAGGAATGAAGCATTGACTTGATCAATTGCTCCACATTAGGAACTCACTCACAGGAGAATTCAAGCATATGAGAGCCACCTGAGGGACTCTATGCCCACTGTCCCTTTTCGAAGAGCCACGGGCCTACACTCACACACTGAAGCAGCCGTTTGGTACGACGGGACCTTGGCTCCTGGACACCAGACTTACGTGGAGTCCATCTGAATCCCACGAAGGGACTTCTCGGTCTACTTTTCATGCATGCAAACACACGCACCCAAACAAACTAACTCTACTTCTTCGAACATCTGCCTCCATGGACATTAGAATAGTGGGGAGAAATGGGTGCTTTGCAATTTGGCAAGCAGTATCAAGAGCCTGGAAAAACCAGGACGGGGGAGTGTCGTTAGCGTACGTGTTCGGATTCCTGCACGGGTTACCGTAAGGCTTCGGGTAAGTGTGTGGGCTAGGGTGAGGGTGAGGGAACGGGGACCGTGCAGGGTGCAGGTCAGGGCGCGCCAGAGGTGGGGGGTTCGAGGACCTGTCACGGGACGGACGCCTTAGGACTGGGAGCGGGGACCGTGGAGGGTGCAGGTAGGGCACGACAACGGGACAGGCTTACGGTCCAGGTTACGGATAAGGCTTAGTGTGAGGGTGAGTGTACGGTCGGTGAAGGGTTCTGCTTAGGGAAGAGAGATGGTTTCGGGTCCAGGTACAGGTTAGGAGTAGTTCAAGGATCAGGGTCCAGGTTAGGGTATGTGTTAGGGTACGGGTCAGTGTACAGATTAGGATTAGGGTACGAGTTAGGGGAAGGGCTTTTGGGTGGGTTTAGGGTTCAGGAACAGGTAAGGTTTCGGGTCCAGGTACGGGTACGACAACGAGTTAGGCTTCGAGTACTTGTTAGGGTCCGGGTACGTGTTAGGGTACAGATGAGTGTTCGTGTCTGGGTTAGCGTAAGGTTGAGGGTTCTGCTTAGGATTAGGGAACAGGGACGGTTCAGTGGACAGTTTAGGGTCCAACAAGGGATTTGGGCTAGGGTACGGGTTAGGGTCTGGGGTAGTAGGAAGTCTATTGGTTAGCGTTAGGGTCCGAAAAGGGATTACGGTGAGGGTCAGTGTTTGTTAGTGGAGGGTTTCGTCTTAGGGGACGGGTTAGGATGTGGATGAGGGTTAGAGGGTTAGAGGGTTAGGGATCGGGCTCGGTTTAGGGGACAGGTTAGGGTACGTGTTGGGTTAGGGAACGGGTATGGGGTAGGGTCCAGTTTCGGGGCCGACAACGGGTTAGGGAATGGGTACGGTTGAAGGTACAGATTAGGATCCAAGTTAGGGTAAGGGTTAGGGGACGGGTTAGTGTGAGTGTACGGGTTAGGAGTAGGGTATGGTTCGGGGAAGGGGAAGGGTTACAGTTAGGGGACGTATTAGGGTACGGGTTCGGGATCAGGCTTGCTTTAGGGTACTGTTAGGGTACATGTTAGTGTTGTGTTAGTGTAGTGTATGAATTCGGATTAGGGTAAGGGAACGGGTATGGGGTAGGGTCCAGTTTCGGGGCCGACAACGGGTTCGGGTAGGGTTGAGGGTACAGCTCAGGGTATGACAACGGGTTAGGGGACGGCTTAGTGTTAGCGTTAGTGTACGGGATAGGATGAGAGTAGGGGTTAGCGTAAGGTGTGGGCGGGGGGGGGGGCGGCCCTTGGCTGAACATGCAAAGAACACATTGCAATAACACTTTGGGCCTCGTGTTCTCTTCCAGGTGTTTGACCAGAGTGCACTTTCAACTGAAGCTAAAGAAGAAATGTCCAAAGTGTATCCTAATGCCCGGAGGGCTCGCCTGAAAGCAGGAGGCGATTTCCCTTACCTGTGCAGCAGTGCAGACGTGAATCTCTACGTACAGGTAGGTCCTAGGCTGGATCCCAGAGCACTTTGCACACAGAATCTGGTTGGAAACAGAAAGGGTTTTCTGATTTTCTGCTCGTCGAGGAAGAGAACTACAGAATTCTCTCTCTGTAGGAATGAAGCATTGACTTGATCAATTGCTCCACATTAGGAACTCACTCACAGGAGAATTCAAGCATATGAGAGCCACCTGAGGGACTCTATGCCCACTGTCCCTTTTCGAAGAGCCACGGGCCTACACTCACACACTGAAGCAGCCGTTTGGTACGACGGGACCTTGGCTCCTGGACACCAGACTTACGTGGAGTCCATCTGAATCCCACGAAGGGACTTCTCGGTCTACTTTTCATGCATGCAAACACACGCACCCAAACAAACTAACTCTACTTCTTCGAACACCTGCCTCCATGGACATTAGAATAGTGGGGAGAAATGGGTGCTTTGCAATTTGGCAAGCAGTATCAAGAGCCTGGAAAAACCAGGACGGGGGAGTGTCGTTAGCGTACGTGTTCGGATTCCTGCACGGGTTACCGTAAGGCTTCGGGTAAGTGTGTGGGCTAGGGTGAGGGTGAGGGAACGGGGACCGTGCAGGGTGCAGGTCAGGGCGCGCCAGAGGTGGGGGGTTCGAGGACGTGTCGGGGGACCGTGGAGGGTGCAGGTCAGGGCGCGCCAGAGGTGGGGGGTTCGAGGACCTGTCACGGGACGGACGCCTTAGGACTGGGAGCGGGGACCGTGGAGGGTGCAGGTAGGGCACGACAACGGGACAGGCTTACGGTCCAGGTTACGGATAAGGCTTAGTGTGAGGGTGAGTGTACGGTCGGTGAAGGGTTCTGCTTAGGGAAGAGAGATGGTTTCGGGTCCAGGTACAGGTTAGGAGTAGTTCAAGGATCAGGGTCCAGGTTAGGGTATGTGTTAGGGTACGGGTCAGTGTACAGATTAGGATTAGGGTACGAGTTAGGGGAAGGGCTTTTGGGTGGGTTTAGGGTTCAGGAACAGGTAAGGTTTCGGGTCCAGGTACGGGTACGACAACGAGTTAGGCTTCGAGTACTTGTTAGGGTCCGGGTACGTGTTAGGGTACAGATGAGTGTTCGTGTCTGGGTTAGCGTAAGGTTGAGGGTTCTGCTTAGGATTAGGGAACAGGGACGGTTCAGTGGACAGTTTAGGGTCCAACAAGGGATTTGGGCTAGGGTACGGGTTAGGGTCTGGGGTAGTAGGAAGTCTATTGGTTAGCGTTAGGGTCCGAAAAGGGATTACGGTGAGGGTCAGTGTTTGTTAGTGGAGGGTTTCGTCTTAGGGGACGGGTTAGGATGTGGATGAGGGTTAGAGGGTTAGAGGGTTAGGGATCGGGCTCGGTTTAGGGGACAGGTTAGGGTACGTGTTGGGTTAGGGAACGGGTATGGGGTAGGGTCCAGTTTCGGGGCCGACAACGGGTTAGGGAATGGGTACGGTTGAAGGTACAGATTAGGATCCAAGTTAGGGTAAGGGTTAGGGGACGGGTTAGTGTGAGTGTACGGGTTAGGAGTAGGGTATGGTTCGGGGAAGGGGAAGGGTTACAGTTAGGGGACGTATTAGGGTACGGGTTCGGGATCAGGCTTGCTTTAGGGTACTGTTAGGGTACATGTTAGTGTTGTGTTAGTGTAGTGTATGAATTCGGATTAGGGTAAGGGAACGGGTATGGGGTAGGGTCCAGTTTCGGGGCCGACAACGGGTTCGGGTAGGGTTGAGGGTACAGCTCAGGGTATGACAACGGGTTAGGGGACGGCTTAGTGTTAGCGTTAGTGTACGGGATAGGATGAGAGTAGGGGTTAGCGTAAGGTGTGGGCGGGGGGGGGGGCGGCCCTTGGCTGAACATGCAAAGAACACATTGCAATAACACTTTGGGCCTCGTGTTCTCTTCCAGGTGTTTGACCAGAGTGCACTTTCAACTGAAGCTAAAGAAGAAATGTCCAAAGTGTATCCTAATGCCCGGAGGGCTCGCCTGAAAGCAGGAGGCGATTTCCCTTACCTGTGCAGCAGTGCAGACGTGAATCTCTACGTACAGGTAGGTCCTAGGCTGGATCCCAGAGCACTTTGCACACAGAATCTGGTTGGAAACAGAAAGGGTTTTCTGATTTTCTGCTCGTCGAGGAAGAGAACTACAGAATTCTCTCTCTGTAGGAATGAAGCATTGACTTGATCAATTGCTCCACATTAGGAACTCACTCACAGGAGAATTCAAGCATATGAGAGCCACCTGAGGGACTCTATGCCCACTGTCCCTTTTCGAAGAGCCACGGGCCTACACTCACACACTGAAGCAGCCGTTTGGTACGACGGGACCTTGGCTCCTGGACACCAGACTTACGTGGAGTCCATCTGAATCCCACGAAGGGACTTCTCGGTCTACTTTTCATGCATGCAAACACACGCACCCAAACAAACTAACTCTACTTCTTCGAACACCTGCCTCCATGGACATTAGAATAGTGGGGAGAAATGGGTGCTTTGCAATTTGGCAAGCAGTATCAAGAGCCTGGAAAAACCAGGACGGGGGAGTGTCGTTAGCGTACGTGTTCGGATTCCTGCACGGGTTACCGTAAGGCTTCGGGTAAGTGTGTGGGCTAGGGTGAGGGTGAGGGAACGGGGACCGTGCAGGGTGCAGGTCAGGGCGCGCCAGAGGTGGGGGGTTCGAGGACCTGTCACGGGACGGACGCCTTAGGACTGGGAGCGGGGACCGTGGAGGGTGCAGGTAGGGCACGACAACGGGACAGGCTTACGGTCCAGGTTACGGATAAGGCTTAGTGTGAGGGTGAGTGTACGGTCGGTGAAGGGTTCTGCTTAGGGAAGAGAGATGGTTTCAGGTCCAGGTACAGGTTAGGAGTAGTTCAAGGATCAGGGTCCAGGTTAGGGTATGTGTTAGGGTACGGGTCAGTGTACAGATTAGGATTAGGGTACGAGTTAGGGGAAGGGCTTTTGGGTGGGTTTAGGGTTCAGGAACAGGTAAGGTTTCGGGTCCAGGTACGGGTACGACAACGAGTTAGGCTTCGAGTACTTGTTAGGGTCCGGGTACGTGTTAGGGTACAGATGAGTGTTCGTGTCTGGGTTAGCGTAAGGTTGAGGGTTCTGCTTAGGATTAGGGAACAGGGACGGTTCAGTGGACAGTTTAGGGTCCAACAAGGGATTTGGGCTAGGGTACGGGTTAGGGTCTGGGGTAGTAGGAAGTCTATTGGTTAGCGTTAGGGTCCGAAAAGGGATTACGGTGAGGGTCAGTGTTTGTTAGTGGAGGGTTTCGTCTTAGGGGACGGGTTAGGATGTGGATGAGGGTTAGAGGGTTAGAGGGTTAGGGATCGGGCTCGGTTTAGGGGACAGGTTAGGGTACGTGTTGGGTTAGGGAACGGGTATGGGGTAGGGTCCAGTTTCGGGGCCGACAACGGGTTAGGGAATGGGTACGGTTGAAGGTACAGATTAGGATCCAAGTTAGGGTAAGGGTTAGGGGACGGGTTAGTGTGAGTGTACGGGTTAGGAGTAGGGTATGGTTCGGGGAAGGGGAAGGGTTACAGTTAGGGGACGTATTAGGGTACGGGTTCGGGATCAGGCTTGCTTTAGGGTACTGTTAGGGTACATGTTAGTGTTGTGTTAGTGTAGTGTATGAATTCGGATTAGGGTAAGGGAACGGGTATGGGGTAGGGTCCAGTTTCGGGGCCGACAACGGGTTCGGGTAGGGTTGAGGGTACAGCTCAGGGTATGACAACGGGTTAGGGGACGGCTTAGTGTTAGCGTTAGTGTACGGGATAGGATGAGAGTAGGGGTTAGCGTAAGGTGTGGGCGGGGGGGGGGGCGGCCCTTGGCTGAACATGCAAAGAACACATTGCAATAACACTTTGGGCCTCGTGTTCTCTTCCAGGTGTTTGACCAGAGTGCACTTTCAACTGAAGCTAAAGAAGAAATGTCCAAAGTGTATCCTAATGCCCGGAGGGCTCGCCTGAAAGCAGGAGGCGATTTCCCTTACCTGTGCAGCAGTGCAGACGTGAATCTCTACGTACAGGTAGGTCCTAGGCTGGATCCCAGAGCACTTTGCACACAGAATCTGGTTGGAAACAGAAAGGGTTTTCTGATTTTCTGCTCGTCGAGGAAGAGAACTACAGAATTCTCTCTCTGTAGGAATGAAGCATTGACTTGATCAATTGCTCCACATTAGGAACTCACTCACAGGAGAATTCAAGCATATGAGAGCCACCTGAGGGACTCTATGCCCACTGTCCCTTTTCGAAGAGCCACGGGCCTACACTCACACACTGAAGCAGCCGTTTGGTACGACGGGACCTTGGCTCCTGGACACCAGACTTACGTGGAGTCCATCTGAATCCCACGAAGGGACTTCTCGGTCTACTTTTCATGCATGCAAACACACGCACCCAAACAAACTAACTCTACTTCTTCGAACACCTGCCTCCATGGACATTAGAATAGTGGGGAGAAATGGGTGCTTTGCAATTTGGCAAGCAGTATCAAGAGCCTGGAAAAACCAGGACGGGGGAGTGTCGTTAGCGTACGTGTTCGGATTCCTGCACGGGTTACCGTAAGGCTTCGGGTAAGTGTGTGGGCTAGGGTGAGGGTGAGGGAACGGGGACCGTGCAGGGTGCAGGTCAGGGCGCGCCAGAGGTGGGGGGTTCGAGGACCTGTCACGGGACGGACGCCTTAGGACTGGGAGCGGGGACCGTGGAGGGTGCAGGTAGGGCACGACAACGGGACAGGCTTACGGTCCAGGTTACGGATAAGGCTTAGTGTGAGGGTGAGTGTACGGTCGGTGAAGGGTTCTGCTTAGGGAAGAGAGATGGTTTCGGGTCCAGGTACAGGTTAGGAGTAGTTCAAGGATCAGGGTCCAGGTTAGGGTATGTGTTAGGGTACGGGTCAGTGTACAGATTAGGATTAGGGTACGAGTTAGGGGAAGGGCTTTTGGGTGGGTTTAGGGTTCAGGAACAGGTAAGGTTTCGGGTCCAGGTACGGGTACGACAACGAGTTAGGCTTCGAGTACTTGTTAGGGTCCGGGTACGTGTTAGGGTACAGATGAGTGTTCGTGTCTGGGTTAGCGTAAGGTTGAGGGTTCTGCTTAGGATTAGGGAACAGGGACGGTTCAGTGGACAGTTTAGGGTCCAACAAGGGATTTGGGCTAGGGTACGGGTTAGGGTCTGGGGTAGTAGGAAGTCTATTGGTTAGCGTTAGGGTCCGAAAAGGGATTACGGTGAGGGTCAGTGTTTGTTAGTGGAGGGTTTCGTCTTAGGGGACGGGTTAGGATGTGGATGAGGGTTAGAGGGTTAGAGGGTTAGGGATCGGGCTCGGTTTAGGGGACAGGTTAGGGTACGTGTTGGGTTAGGGAACGGGTATGGGGTAGGGTCCAGTTTCGGGGCCGACAACGGGTTAGGGAATGGGTACGGTTGAAGGTACAGATTAGGATCCAAGTTAGGGTAAGGGTTAGGGGACGGGTTAGTGTGAGTGTACGGGTTAGGAGTAGGGTATGGTTCGGGGAAGGGGAAGGGTTACAGTTAGGGGACGTATTAGGGTACGGGTTCGGGATCAGGCTTGCTTTAGGGTACTGTTAGGGTACATGTTAGTGTTGTGTTAGTGTAGTGTATGAATTCGGATTAGGGTAAGGGAACGGGTATGGGGTAGGGTCCAGTTTCGGGGCCGACAACGGGTTCGGGTAGGGTTGAGGGTACAGCTCAGGGTATGACAACGGGTTAGGGGACGGCTTAGTGTTAGCGTTAGTGTACGGGATAGGATGAGAGTAGGGGTTAGCGTAAGGTGTGGGCGGGGGGGGGGGCGGCCCTTGGCTGAACATGCAAAGAACACATTGCAATAACACTTTGGGCCTCGTGTTCTCTTCCAGGTGTTTGACCAGAGTGCACTTTCAACTGAAGCTAAAGAAGAAATGTCCAAAGTGTATCCTAATGCCCGGAGGGCTCGCCTGAAAGCAGGAGGCGATTTCCCTTACCTGTGCAGCAGTGCAGACGTGAATCTCTACGTACAGGTAGGTCCTAGGCTGGATCCCAGAGCACTTTGCACACAGAATCTGGTTGGAAACAGAAAGGGTTTTCTGATTTTCTGCTCGTCGAGGAAGAGAACTACAGAATTCTCTCTCTGTAGGAATGAAGCATTGACTTGATCAATTGCTCCACATTAGGAACTCACTCACAGGAGAATTCAAGCATATGAGAGCCACCTGAGGGACTCTATGCCCACTGTCCCTTTTCGAAGAGCCACGGGCCTACACTCACACACTGAAGCAGCCGTTTGGTACGACGGGACCTTGGCTCCTGGACACCAGACTTACGTGGAGTCCATCTGAATCCCACGAAGGGACTTCTCGGTCTACTTTTCATGCATGCAAACACACGCACCCAAACAAACTAACTCTACTTCTTCGAACACCTGCCTCCATGGACATTAGAATAGTGGGGAGAAATGGGTGCTTTGCAATTTGGCAAGCAGTATCAAGAGCCTGGAAAAACCAGGACGGGGGAGTGTCGTTAGCGTACGTGTTCGGATTCCTGCACGGGTTACCGTAAGGCTTCGGGTAAGTGTGTGGGCTAGGGTGAGGGTGAGGGAACGGGGACCGTGCAGGGTGCAGGTCAGGGCGCGCCAGAGGTGGGGGGTTCGAGGACCTGTCACGGGACGGACGCCTTAGGACTGGGAGCGGGGACCGTGGAGGGTGCAGGTAGGGCACGACAACGGGACAGGCTTACGGTCCAGGTTACGGATAAGGCTTAGTGTGAGGGTGAGTGTACGGTCGGTGAAGGGTTCTGCTTAGGGAAGAGAGATGGTTTCAGGTCCAGGTACAGGTTAGGAGTAGTTCAAGGATCAGGGTCCAGGTTAGGGTATGTGTTAGGGTACGGGTCAGTGTACAGATTAGGATTAGGGTACGAGTTAGGGGAAGGGCTTTTGGGTGGGTTTAGGGTTCAGGAACAGGTAAGGTTTCGGGTCCAGGTACGGGTACGACAACGAGTTAGGCTTCGAGTACTTGTTAGGGTCCGGGTACGTGTTAGGGTACAGATGAGTGTTCGTGTCTGGGTTAGCGTAAGGTTGAGGGTTCTGCTTAGGATTAGGGAACAGGGACGGTTCAGTGGACAGTTTAGGGTCCAACAAGGGATTTGGGCTAGGGTACGGGTTAGGGTCTGGGGTAGTAGGAAGTCTATTGGTTAGCGTTAGGGTCCGAAAAGGGATTACGGTGAGGGTCAGTGTTTGTTAGTGGAGGGTTTCGTCTTAGGGGACGGGTTAGGATGTGGATGAGGGTTAGAGGGTTAGAGGGTTAGGGATCGGGCTCGGTTTAGGGGACAGGTTAGGGTACGTGTTGGGTTAGGGAACGGGTATGGGGTAGGGTCCAGTTTCGGGGCCGACAACGGGTTAGGGAATGGGTACGGTTGAAGGTACAGATTAGGATCCAAGTTAGGGTAAGGGTTAGGGGACGGGTTAGTGTGAGTGTACGGGTTAGGAGTAGGGTATGGTTCGGGGAAGGGGAAGGGTTACAGTTAGGGGACGTATTAGGGTACGGGTTCGGGATCAGGCTTGCTTTAGGGTACTGTTAGGGTACATGTTAGTGTTGTGTTAGTGTAGTGTATGAATTCGGATTAGGGTAAGGGAACGGGTATGGGGTAGGGTCCAGTTTCGGGGCCGACAACGGGTTCGGGTAGGGTTGAGGGTACAGCTCAGGGTATGACAACGGGTTAGGGGACGGCTTAGTGTTAGCGTTAGTGTACGGGATAGGATGAGAGTAGGGGTTAGCGTAAGGTGTGGGCGGGGGGGGGGGCGGCCCTTGGCTGAACATGCAAAGAACACATTGCAATAACACTTTGGGCCTCGTGTTCTCTTCCAGGTGTTTGACCAGAGTGCACTTTCAACTGAAGCTAAAGAAGAAATGTCCAAAGTGTATCCTAATGCCCGGAGGGCTCGCCTGAAAGCAGGAGGCGATTTCCCTTACCTGTGCAGCAGTGCAGACGTGAATCTCTACGTACAGGTAGGTCCTAGGCTGGATCCCAGAGCACTTTGCACACAGAATCTGGTTGGAAACAGAAAGGGTTTTCTGATTTTCTGCTCGTCGAGGAAGAGAACTACAGAATTCTCTCTCTGTAGGAATGAAGCATTGACTTGATCAATTGCTCCACATTAGGAACTCACTCACAGGAGAATTCAAGCATATGAGAGCCACCTGAGGGACTCTATGCCCACTGTCCCTTTTCGAAGAGCCACGGGCCTACACTCACACACTGAAGCAGCCGTTTGGTACGACGGGACCTTGGCTCCTGGACACCAGACTTACGTGGAGTCCATCTGAATCCCACGAAGGGACTTCTCGGTCTACTTTTCATGCATGCAAACACACGCACCCAAACAAACTAACTCTACTTCTTCGAACACCTGCCTCCATGGACATTAGAATAGTGGGGAGAAATGGGTGCTTTGCAATTTGGCAAGCAGTATCAAGAGCCTGGAAAAACCAGGACGGGGGAGTGTCGTTAGCGTACGTGTTCGGATTCCTGCACGGGTTACCGTAAGGCTTCGGGTAAGTGTGTGGGCTAGGGTGAGGGTGAGGGAACGGGGACCGTGCAGGGTGCAGGTCAGGGCGCGCCAGAGGTGGGGGGTTCGAGGACCTGTCACGGGACGGACGCCTTAGGACTGGGAGCGGGGACCGTGGAGGGTGCAGGTAGGGCACGACAACGGGACAGGCTTACGGTCCAGGTTACGGATAAGGCTTAGTGTGAGGGTGAGTGTACGGTCGGTGAAGGGTTCTGCTTAGGGAAGAGAGATGGTTTCGGGTCCAGGTACAGGTTAGGAGTAGTTCAAGGATCAGGGTCCAGGTTAGGGTATGTGTTAGGGTACGGGTCAGTGTACAGATTAGGATTAGGGTACGAGTTAGGGGAAGGGCTTTTGGGTGGGTTTAGGGTTCAGGAACAGGTAAGGTTTCGGGTCCAGGTACGGGTACGACAACGAGTTAGGCTTCGAGTACTTGTTAGGGTCCGGGTACGTGTTAGGGTACAGATGAGTGTTCGTGTCTGGGTTAGCGTAAGGTTGAGGGTTCTGCTTAGGATTAGGGAACAGGGACGGTTCAGTGGACAGTTTAGGGTCCAACAAGGGATTTGGGCTAGGGTACGGGTTAGGGTCTGGGGTAGTAGGAAGTCTATTGGTTAGCGTTAGGGTCCGAAAAGGGATTACGGTGAGGGTCAGTGTTTGTTAGTGGAGGGTTTCGTCTTAGGGGACGGGTTAGGATGTGGATGAGGGTTAGAGGGTTAGAGGGTTAGGGATCGGGCTCGGTTTAGGGGACAGGTTAGGGTACGTGTTGGGTTAGGGAACGGGTATGGGGTAGGGTCCAGTTTCGGGGCCGACAACGGGTTAGGGAATGGGTACGGTTGAAGGTACAGATTAGGATCCAAGTTAGGGTAAGGGTTAGTGTGAGTGTACGGGTTAGGAGTAGGGTATGGTTCGGGGAAGGGGAAGGGTTACAGTTAGGGGACGTATTAGGGTACGGGTTCGGGATCAGGCTTGCTTTAGGGTACTGTTAGGGTACATGTTAGTGTTGTGTTAGTGTAGTGTATGAATTCGGATTAGGGTAAGGGAACGGGTATGGGGTAGGGTCCAGTTTCGGGGCCGACAACGGGTTCGGGTAGGGTTGAGGGTACAGCTCAGGGTATGACAACGGGTTAGGGGACGGCTTAGTGTTAGCGTTAGTGTACGGGATAGGATGAGAGTAGGGGTTAGCGTAAGGTGTGGGCGGGGGGGGGGGCGGCCCTTGGCTGAACATGCAAAGAACACATTGCAATAACACTTTGGGCCTCGTGTTCTCTTCCAGGTGTTTGACCAGAGTGCACTTTCAACTGAAGCTAAAGAAGAAATGTCCAAAGTGTATCCTAATGCCCGGAGGGCTCGCCTGAAAGCAGGAGGCGATTTCCCTTACCTGTGCAGCAGTGCAGACGTGAATCTCTACGTACAGGTAGGTCCTAGGCTGGATCCCAGAGCACTTTGCACACAGAATCTGGTTGGAAACAGAAAGGGTTTTCTGATTTTCTGCTCGTCGAGGAAGAGAACTACAGAATTCTCTCTCTGTAGGAATGAAGCATTGACTTGATCAATTGCTCCACATTAGGAACTCACTCACAGGAGAATTCAAGCATATGAGAGCCACCTGAGGGACTCTATGCCCACTGTCCCTTTTCGAAGAGCCACGGGCCTACACTCACACACTGAAGCAGCCGTTTGGTACGACGGGACCTTGGCTCCTGGACACCAGACTTACGTGGAGTCCATCTGAATCCCACGAAGGGACTTCTCGGTCTACTTTTCATGCATGCAAACACACGCACCCAAACAAACTAACTCTACTTCTTCGAACACCTGCCTCCATGGACATTAGAATAGTGGGGAGAAATGGGTGCTTTGCAATTTGGCAAGCAGTATCAAGAGCCTGGAAAAACCAGGACGGGGGAGTGTCGTTAGCGTACGTGTTCGGATTCCTGCACGGGTTACCGTAAGGCTTCGGGTAAGTGTGTGGGCTAGGGTGAGGGTGAGGGAACGGGGACCGTGCAGGGTGCAGGTCAGGGCGCGCCAGAGGTGGGGGGTTCGAGGACCTGTCACGGGACGGACGCCTTAGGACTGGGAGCGGGGACCGTGGAGGGTGCAGGTAGGGCACGACAACGGGACAGGCTTACGGTCCAGGTTACGGATAAGGCTTAGTGTGAGGGTGAGTGTACGGTCGGTGAAGGGTTCTGCTTAGGGAAGAGAGATGGTTTCGGGTCCAGGTACAGGTTAGGAGTAGTTCAAGGATCAGGGTCCAGGTTAGGGTATGTGTTAGGGTACGGGTCAGTGTACAGATTAGGATTAGGGTACGAGTTAGGGGAAGGGCTTTTGGGTGGGTTTAGGGTTCAGGAACAGGTAAGGTTTCGGGTCCAGGTACGGGTACGACAACGAGTTAGGCTTCGAGTACTTGTTAGGGTCCGGGTACGTGTTAGGGTACAGATGAGTGTTCGTGTCTGGGTTAGCGTAAGGTTGAGGGTTCTGCTTAGGATTAGGGAACAGGGACGGTTCAGTGGACAGTTTAGGGTCCAACAAGGGATTTGGGCTAGGGTACGGGTTAGGGTCTGGGGTAGTAGGAAGTCTATTGGTTAGCGTTAGGGTCCGAAAAGGGATTACGGTGAGGGTCAGTGTTTGTTAGTGGAGGGTTTCGTCTTAGGGGACGGGTTAGGATGTGGATGAGGGTTAGAGGGTTAGAGGGTTAGGGATCGGGCTCGGTTTAGGGGACAGGTTAGGGTACGTGTTGGGTTAGGGAACGGGTATGGGGTAGGGTCCAGTTTCGGGGCCGACAACGGGTTAGGGAATGGGTACGGTTGAAGGTACAGATTAGGATCCAAGTTAGGGTAAGGGTTAGTGTGAGTGTACGGGTTAGGAGTAGGGTATGGTTCGGGGAAGGGGAAGGGTTACAGTTAGGGGACGTATTAGGGTACGGGTTCGGGATCAGGCTTGCTTTAGGGTACTGTTAGGGTACATGTTAGTGTTGTGTTAGTGTAGTGTATGAATTCGGATTAGGGTAAGGGAACGGGTATGGGGTAGGGTCCAGTTTCGGGGCCGACAACGGGTTCGGGTAGGGTTGAGGGTACAGCTCAGGGTATGACAACGGGTTAGGGGACGGCTTAGTGTTAGCGTTAGTGTACGGGATAGGATGAGAGTAGGGGTTAGCGTAAGGTGTGGGCGGGGGGGGGGGCGGCCCTTGGCTGAACATGCAAAGAACACATTGCAATAACACTTTGGGCCTCGTGTTCTCTTCCAGGTGTTTGACCAGAGTGCACTTTCAACTGAAGCTAAAGAAGAAATGTCCAAAGTGTATCCTAATGCCCGGAGGGCTCGCCTGAAAGCAGGAGGCGATTTCCCTTACCTGTGCAGCAGTGCAGACGTGAATCTCTACGTACAGGTAGGTCCTAGGCTGGATCCCAGAGCACTTTGCACACAGAATCTGGTTGGAAACAGAAAGGGTTTTCTGATTTTCTGCTCGTCGAGGAAGAGAACTACAGAATTCTCTCTCTGTAGGAATGAAGCATTGACTTGATCAATTGCTCCACATTAGGAACTCACTCACAGGAGAATTCAAGCATATGAGAGCCACCTGAGGGACTCTATGCCCACTGTCCCTTTTCGAAGAGCCACGGGCCTACACTCACACACTGAAGCAGCCGTTTGGTACGACGGGACCTTGGCTCCTGGACACCAGACTTACGTGGAGTCCATCTGAATCCCACGAAGGGACTTCTCGGTCTACTTTTCATGCATGCAAACACACGCACCCAAACAAACTAACTCTACTTCTTCGAACACCTGCCTCCATGGACATTAGAATAGTGGGGAGAAATGGGTGCTTTGCAATTTGGCAAGCAGTATCAAGAGCCTGGAAAAACCAGGACGGGGGAGTGTCGTTAGCGTACGTGTTCGGATTCCTGCACGGGTTACCGTAAGGCTTCGGGTAAGTGTGTGGGCTAGGGTGAGGGTGAGGGAACGGGGACCGTGCAGGGTGCAGGTCAGGGCGCGCCAGAGGTGGGGGGTTCGAGGACCTGTCACGGGACGGACGCCTTAGGACTGGGAGCGGGGACCGTGGAGGGTGCAGGTAGGGCACGACAACGGGACAGGCTTACGGTCCAGGTTACGGATAAGGCTTAGTGTGAGGGTGAGTGTACGGTCGGTGAAGGGTTCTGCTTAGGGAAGAGAGATGGTTTCGGGTCCAGGTACAGGTTAGGAGTAGTTCAAGGATCAGGGTCCAGGTTAGGGTATGTGTTAGGGTACGGGTCAGTGTACAGATTAGGATTAGGGTACGAGTTAGGGGAAGGGCTTTTGGGTGGGTTTAGGGTTCAGGAACAGGTAAGGTTTCGGGTCCAGGTACGGGTACGACAACGAGTTAGGCTTCGAGTACTTGTTAGGGTCCGGGTACGTGTTAGGGTACAGATGAGTGTTCGTGTCTGGGTTAGCGTAAGGTTGAGGGTTCTGCTTAGGATTAGGGAACAGGGACGGTTCAGTGGACAGTTTAGGGTCCAACAAGGGATTTGGGCTAGGGTACGGGTTAGGGTCTGGGGTAGTAGGAAGTCTATTGGTTAGCGTTAGGGTCCGAAAAGGGATTACGGTGAGGGTCAGTGTTTGTTAGTGGAGGGTTTCGTCTTAGGGGACGGGTTAGGATGTGGATGAGGGTTAGAGGGTTAGAGGGTTAGGGATCGGGCTCGGTTTAGGGGACAGGTTAGGGTACGTGTTGGGTTAGGGAACGGGTATGGGGTAGGGTCCAGTTTCGGGGCCGACAACGGGTTAGGGAATGGGTACGGTTGAAGGTACAGATTAGGATCCAAGTTAGGGTAAGGGTTAGGGGACGGGTTAGTGTGAGTGTACGGGTTAGGAGTAGGGTATGGTTCGGGGAAGGGGAAGGGTTACAGTTAGGGGACGTATTAGGGTACGGGTTCGGGATCAGGCTTGCTTTAGGGTACTGTTAGGGTACATGTTAGTGTTGTGTTAGTGTAGTGTATGAATTCGGATTAGGGTAAGGGAACGGGTATGGGGTAGGGTCCAGTTTCGGGGCCGACAACGGGTTCGGGTAGGGTTGAGGGTACAGCTCAGGGTATGACAACGGGTTAGGGGACGGCTTAGTGTTAGCGTTAGTGTACGGGATAGGATGAGAGTAGGGGTTAGCGTAAGGTGTGGGCGGGGGGGGGGCGGCCCTTGGCTGAACATGCAAAGAACACATTGCAATAACACTTTGGGCCTCGTGTTCTCTTCCAGGTGTTTGACCAGAGTGCACTTTCAACTGAAGCTAAAGAAGAAATGTCCAAAGTGTATCCTAATGCCCGGAGGGCTCGCCTGAAAGCAGGAGGCGATTTCCCTTACCTGTGCAGCAGTGCAGACGTGAATCTCTACGTACAGGTAGGTCCTAGGCTGGATCCCAGAGCACTTTGCACACAGAATCTGGTTGGAAACAGAAAGGGTTTTCTGATTTTCTGCTCGTCGAGGAAGAGAACTACAGAATTCTCTCTCTGTAGGAATGAAGCATTGACTTGATCAATTGCTCCACATTAGGAACTCACTCACAGGAGAATTCAAGCATATGAGAGCCACCTGAGGGACTCTATGCCCACTGTCCCTTTTCGAAGAGCCACGGGCCTACACTCACACACTGAAGCAGCCGTTTGGTACGACGGGACCTTGGCTCCTGGACACCAGACTTACGTGGAGTCCATCTGAATCCCACGAAGGGACTTCTCGGTCTACTTTTCATGCATGCAAACACACGCACCCAAACAAACTAACTCTACTTCTTCGAACACCTGCCTCCATGGACATTAGAATAGTGGGGAGAAATGGGTGCTTTGCAATTTGGCAAGCAGTATCAAGAGCCTGGAAAAACCAGGACGGGGGAGTGTCGTTAGCGTACGTGTTCGGATTCCTGCACGGGTTACCGTAAGGCTTCGGGTAAGTGTGTGGGCTAGGGTGAGGGTGAGGGAACGGGGACCGTGCAGGGTGCAGGTCAGGGCGCGCCAGAGGTGGGGGGTTCGAGGACGTGTCGGGGGACCGTGGAGGGTGCAGGTCAGGGCGCGCCAGAGGTGGGGGGTTCGAGGACCTGTCACGGGACGGACGCCTTAGGACTGGGAGCGGGGACCGTGGAGGGTGCAGGTAGGGCACGACAACGGGACAGGCTTACGGTCCAGGTTACGGATAAGGCTTAGTGTGAGGGTGAGTGTACGGTCGGTGAAGGGTTCTGCTTAGGGAAGAGAGATGGTTTCGGGTCCAGGTACAGGTTAGGAGTAGTTCAAGGATCAGGGTCCAGGTTAGGGTATGTGTTAGGGTACGGGTCAGTGTACAGATTAGGATTAGGGTACGAGTTAGGGGAAGGGCTTTTGGGTGGGTTTAGGGTTCAGGAACAGGTAAGGTTTCGGGTCCAGGTACGGGTACGACAACGAGTTAGGCTTCGAGTACTTGTTAGGGTCCGGGTACGTGTTAGGGTACAGATGAGTGTTCGTGTCTGGGTTAGCGTAAGGTTGAGGGTTCTGCTTAGGATTAGGGAACAGGGACGGTTCAGTGGACAGTTTAGGGTCCAACAAGGGATTTGGGCTAGGGTACGGGTTAGGGTCTGGGGTAGTAGGAAGTCTATTGGTTAGCGTTAGGGTCCGAAAAGGGATTACGGTGAGGGTCAGTGTTTGTTAGTGGAGGGTTTCGTCTTAGGGGACGGGTTAGGATGTGGATGAGGGTTAGAGGGTTAGAGGGTTAGGGATCGGGCTCGGTTTAGGGGACAGGTTAGGGTACGTGTTGGGTTAGGGAACGGGTATGGGGTAGGGTCCAGTTTCGGGGCCGACAACGGGTTAGGGAATGGGTACGGTTGAAGGTACAGATTAGGATCCAAGTTAGGGTAAGGGTTAGGGGACGGGTTAGTGTGAGTGTACGGGTTAGGAGTAGGGTATGGTTCGGGGAAGGGGAAGGGTTACAGTTAGGGGACGTATTAGGGTACGGGTTCGGGATCAGGCTTGCTTTAGGGTACTGTTAGGGTACATGTTAGTGTTGTGTTAGTGTAGTGTATGAATTCGGATTAGGGTAAGGGAACGGGTATGGGGTAGGGTCCAGTTTCGGGGCCGACAACGGGTTCGGGTAGGGTTGAGGGTACAGCTCAGGGTATGACAACGGGTTAGGGGACGGCTTAGTGTTAGCGTTAGTGTACGGGATAGGATGAGAGTAGGGGTTAGCGTAAGGTGTGGGCGGGGGGGGGGGCGGCCCTTGGCTGAACATGCAAAGAACACATTGCAATAACACTTTGGGCCTCGTGTTCTCTTCCAGGTGTTTGACCAGAGTGCACTTTCAACTGAAGCTAAAGAAGAAATGTCCAAAGTGTATCCTAATGCCCGGAGGGCTCGCCTGAAAGCAGGAGGCGATTTCCCTTACCTGTGCAGCAGTGCAGACGTGAATCTCTACGTACAGGTAGGTCCTAGGCTGGATCCCAGAGCACTTTGCACACAGAATCTGGTTGGAAACAGAAAGGGTTTTCTGATTTTCTGCTCGTCGAGGAAGAGAACTACAGAATTCTCTCTCTGTAGGAATGAAGCATTGACTTGATCAATTGCTCCACATTAGGAACTCACTCACAGGAGAATTCAAGCATATGAGAGCCACCTGAGGGACTCTATGCCCACTGTCCCTTTTCGAAGAGCCACGGGCCTACACTCACACACTGAAGCAGCCGTTTGGTACGACGGGACCTTGGCTCCTGGACACCAGACTTACGTGGAGTCCATCTGAATCCCACGAAGGGACTTCTCGGTCTACTTTTCATGCATGCAAACACACGCACCCAAACAAACTAACTCTACTTCTTCGAACACCTGCCTCCATGGACATTAGAATAGTGGGGAGAAATGGGTGCTTTGCAATTTGGCAAGCAGTATCAAGAGCCTGGAAAAACCAGGACGGGGGAGTGTCGTTAGCGTACGTGTTCGGATTCCTGCACGGGTTACCGTAAGGCTTCGGGTAAGTGTGTGGGCTAGGGTGAGGGTGAGGGAACGGGGACCGTGCAGGGTGCAGGTCAGGGCGCGCCAGAGGTGGGGGGTTCGAGGACGTGTCGGGGGACCGTGCAGGGTGCAGGTCAGGGCGCGCCAGAGGTGGGGGGTTCGAGGACCTGTCACGGGACGGACGCCTTAGGACTGGGAGCGGGGACCGTGGAGGGTGCAGGTAGGGCACGACAACGGGACAGGCTTACGGTCCAGGTTACGGATAAGGCTTAGTGTGAGGGTGAGTGTACGGTCGGTGAAGGGTTCTGCTTAGGGAAGAGAGATGGTTTCGGGTCCAGGTACAGGTTAGGAGTAGTTCAAGGATCAGGGTCCAGGTTAGGGTATGTGTTAGGGTACGGGTCAGTGTACAGATTAGGATTAGGGTACGAGTTAGGGGAAGGGCTTTTGGGTGGGTTTAGGGTTCAGGAACAGGTAAGGTTTCGGGTCCAGGTACGGGTACGACAACGAGTTAGGCTTCGAGTACTTGTTAGGGTCCGGGTACGTGTTAGGGTACAGATGAGTGTTCGTGTCTGGGTTAGCGTAAGGTTGAGGGTTCTGCTTAGGATTAGGGAACAGGGACGGTTCAGTGGACAGTTTAGGGTCCAACAAGGGATTTGGGCTAGGGTACGGGTTAGGGTCTGGGGTAGTAGGAAGTCTATTGGTTAGCGTTAGGGTCCGAAAAGGGATTACGGTGAGGGTCAGTGTTTGTTAGTGGAGGGTTTCGTCTTAGGGGACGGGTTAGGATGTGGATGAGGGTTAGAGGGTTAGAGGGTTAGGGATCGGGCTCGGTTTAGGGGACAGGTTAGGGTACGTGTTGGGTTAGGGAACGGGTATGGGGTAGGGTCCAGTTTCGGGGCCGACAACGGGTTAGGGAATGGGTACGGTTGAAGGTACAGATTAGGATCCAAGTTAGGGTAAGGGTTAGGGGACGGGTTAGTGTGAGTGTACGGGTTAGGAGTAGGGTATGGTTCGGGGAAGGGGAAGGGTTACAGTTAGGGGACGTATTAGGGTACGGGTTCGGGATCAGGCTTGCTTTAGGGTACTGTTAGGGTACATGTTAGTGTTGTGTTAGTGTAGTGTATGAATTCGGATTAGGGTAAGGGAACGGGTATGGGGTAGGGTCCAGTTTCGGGGCCGACAACGGGTTCGGGTAGGGTTGAGGGTACAGCTCAGGGTATGACAACGGGTTAGGGGACGGCTTAGTGTTAGCGTTAGTGTACGGGATAGGATGAGAGTAGGGGTTAGCGTAAGGTGTGGGCGGGGGGGGGGGCGGCCCTTGGCTGAACATGCAAAGAACACATTGCAATAACACTTTGGGCCTCGTGTTCTCTTCCAGGTGTTTGACCAGAGTGCACTTTCAACTGAAGCTAAAGAAGAAATGTCCAAAGTGTATCCTAATGCCCGGAGGGCTCGCCTGAAAGCAGGAGGCGATTTCCCTTACCTGTGCAGCAGTGCAGACGTGAATCTCTACGTACAGGTAGGTCCTAGGCTGGATCCCAGAGCACTTTGCACACAGAATCTGGTTGGAAACAGAAAGGGTTTTCTGATTTTCTGCTCGTCGAGGAAGAGAACTACAGAATTCTCTCTCTGTAGGAATGAAGCATTGACTTGATCAATTGCTCCACATTAGGAACTCACTCACAGGAGAATTCAAGCATATGAGAGCCACCTGAGGGACTCTATGCCCACTGTCCCTTTTCGAAGAGCCACGGGCCTACACTCACACACTGAAGCAGCCGTTTGGTACGACGGGACCTTGGCTCCTGGACACCAGACTTACGTGGAGTCCATCTGAATCCCACGAAGGGACTTCTCGGTCTACTTTTCATGCATGCAAACACACGCACCCAAACAAACTAACTCTACTTCTTCGAACACCTGCCTCCATGGACATTAGAATAGTGGGGAGAAATGGGTGCTTTGCAATTTGGCAAGCAGTATCAAGAGCCTGGAAAAACCAGGACGGGGGAGTGTCGTTAGCGTACGTGTTCGGATTCCTGCACGGGTTACCGTAAGGCTTCGGGTAAGTGTGTGGGCTAGGGTGAGGGTGAGGGAACGGGGACCGTGCAGGGTGCAGGTCAGGGCGCGCCAGAGGTGGGGGGTTCGAGGACGTGTCGGGGGACCGTGGAGGGTGCAGGTCAGGGCGCGCCAGAGGTGGGGGGTTCGAGGACCTGTCACGGGACGGACGCCTTAGGACTGGGAGCGGGGACCGTGGAGGGTGCAGGTAGGGCACGACAACGGGACAGGCTTACGGTCCAGGTTACGGATAAGGCTTAGTGTGAGGGTGAGTGTACGGTCGGTGAAGGGTTCTGCTTAGGGAAGAGAGATGGTTTCGGGTCCAGGTACAGGTTAGGAGTAGTTCAAGGATCAGGGTCCAGGTTAGGGTATGTGTTAGGGTACGGGTCAGTGTACAGATTAGGATTAGGGTACGAGTTAGGGGAAGGGCTTTTGGGTGGGTTTAGGGTTCAGGAACAGGTAAGGTTTCGGGTCCAGGTACGGGTACGACAACGAGTTAGGCTTCGAGTACTTGTTAGGGTCCGGGTACGTGTTAGGGTACAGATGAGTGTTCGTGTCTGGGTTAGCGTAAGGTTGAGGGTTCTGCTTAGGATTAGGGAACAGGGACGGTTCAGTGGACAGTTTAGGGTCCAACAAGGGATTTGGGCTAGGGTACGGGTTAGGGTCTGGGGTAGTAGGAAGTCTATTGGTTAGCGTTAGGGTCCGAAAAGGGATTACGGTGAGGGTCAGTGTTTGTTAGTGGAGGGTTTCGTCTTAGGGGACGGGTTAGGATGTGGATGAGGGTTAGAGGGTTAGAGGGTTAGGGATCGGGCTCGGTTTAGGGGACAGGTTAGGGTACGTGTTGGGTTAGGGAACGGGTATGGGGTAGGGTCCAGTTTCGGGGCCGACAACGGGTTAGGGAATGGGTACGGTTGAAGGTACAGATTAGGATCCAAGTTAGGGTAAGGGTTAGGGGACGGGTTAGTGTGAGTGTACGGGTTAGGAGTAGGGTATGGTTCGGGGAAGGGGAAGGGTTACAGTTAGGGGACGTATTAGGGTACGGGTTCGGGATCAGGCTTGCTTTAGGGTACTGTTAGGGTACATGTTAGTGTTGTGTTAGTGTAGTGTATGAATTCGGATTAGGGTAAGGGAACGGGTATGGGGTAGGGTCCAGTTTCGGGGCCGACAACGGGTTCGGGTAGGGTTGAGGGTACAGCTCAGGGTATGACAACGGGTTAGGGGACGGCTTAGTGTTAGCGTTAGTGTACGGGATAGGATGAGAGTAGGGGTTAGCGTAAGGTGTGGGCGGGGGGGGGGGCGGCCCTTGGCTGAACATGCAAAGAACACATTGCAATAACACTTTGGGCCTCGTGTTCTCTTCCAGGTGTTTGACCAGAGTGCACTTTCAACTGAAGCTAAAGAAGAAATGTCCAAAGTGTATCCTAATGCCCGGAGGGCTCGCCTGAAAGCAGGAGGCGATTTCCCTTACCTGTGCAGCAGTGCAGACGTGAATCTCTACGTACAGGTAGGTCCTAGGCTGGATCCCAGAGCACTTTGCACACAGAATCTGGTTGGAAACAGAAAGGGTTTTCTGATTTTCTGCTCGTCGAGGAAGAGAACTACAGAATTCTCTCTCTGTAGGAATGAAGCATTGACTTGATCAATTGCTCCACATTAGGAACTCACTCACAGGAGAATTCAAGCATATGAGAGCCACCTGAGGGACTCTATGCCCACTGTCCCTTTTCGAAGAGCCACGGGCCTACACTCACACACTGAAGCAGCCGTTTGGTACGACGGGACCTTGGCTCCTGGACACCAGACTTACGTGGAGTCCATCTGAATCCCACGAAGGGACTTCTCGGTCTACTTTTCATGCATGCAAACACACGCACCCAAACAAACTAACTCTACTTCTTCGAACACCTGCCTCCATGGACATTAGAATAGTGGGGAGAAATGGGTGCTTTGCAATTTGGCAAGCAGTATCAAGAGCCTGGAAAAACCAGGACGGGGGAGTGTCGTTAGCGTACGTGTTCGGATTCCTGCACGGGTTACCGTAAGGCTTCGGGTAAGTGTGTGGGCTAGGGTGAGGGTGAGGGAACGGGGACCGTGCAGGGTGCAGGTCAGGGCGCGCCAGAGGTGGGGGGTTCGAGGACCTGTCACGGGACGGACGCCTTAGGACTGGGAGCGGGGACCGTGGAGGGTGCAGGTAGGGCACGACAACGGGACAGGCTTACGGTCCAGGTTACGGATAAGGCTTAGTGTGAGGGTGAGTGTACGGTCGGTGAAGGGTTCTGCTTAGGGAAGAGAGATGGTTTCGGGTCCAGGTACAGGTTAGGAGTAGTTCAAGGATCAGGGTCCAGGTTAGGGTATGTGTTAGGGTACGGGTCAGTGTACAGATTAGGATTAGGGTACGAGTTAGGGGAAGGGCTTTTGGGTGGGTTTAGGGTTCAGGAACAGGTAAGGTTTCGGGTCCAGGTACGGGTACGACAACGAGTTAGGCTTCGAGTACTTGTTAGGGTCCGGGTACGTGTTAGGGTACAGATGAGTGTTCGTGTCTGGGTTAGCGTAAGGTTGAGGGTTCTGCTTAGGATTAGGGAACAGGGACGGTTCAGTGGACAGTTTAGGGTCCAACAAGGGATTTGGGCTAGGGTACGGGTTAGGGTCTGGGGTAGTAGGAAGTCTATTGGTTAGCGTTAGGGTCCGAAAAGGGATTACGGTGAGGGTCAGTGTTTGTTAGTGGAGGGTTTCGTCTTAGGGGACGGGTTAGGATGTGGATGAGGGTTAGAGGGTTAGAGGGTTAGGGATCGGGCTCGGTTTAGGGGACAGGTTAGGGTACGTGTTGGGTTAGGGAACGGGTATGGGGTAGGGTCCAGTTTCGGGGCCGACAACGGGTTAGGGAATGGGTACGGTTGAAGGTACAGATTAGGATCCAAGTTAGGGTAAGGGTTAGGGGACGGGTTAGTGTGAGTGTACGGGTTAGGAGTAGGGTATGGTTCGGGGAAGGGGAAGGGTTACAGTTAGGGGACGTATTAGGGTACGGGTTCGGGATCAGGCTTGCTTTAGGGTACTGTTAGGGTACATGTTAGTGTTGTGTTAGTGTAGTGTATGAATTCGGATTAGGGTAAGGGAACGGGTATGGGGTAGGGTCCAGTTTCGGGGCCGACAACGGGTTCGGGTAGGGTTGAGGGTACAGCTCAGGGTATGACAACGGGTTAGGGGACGGCTTAGTGTTAGCGTTAGTGTACGGGATAGGATGAGAGTAGGGGTTAGCGTAAGGTGTGGGCGGGGGGGGGGGCGGCCCTTGGCTGAACATGCAAAGAACACATTGCAATAACACTTTGGGCCTCGTGTTCTCTTCCAGGTGTTTGACCAGAGTGCACTTTCAACTGAAGCTAAAGAAGAAATGTCCAAAGTGTATCCTAATGCCCGGAGGGCTCGCCTGAAAGCAGGAGGCGATTTCCCTTACCTGTGCAGCAGTGCAGACGTGAATCTCTACGTACAGGTAGGTCCTAGGCTGGATCCCAGAGCACTTTGCACACAGAATCTGGTTGGAAACAGAAAGGGTTTTCTGATTTTCTGCTCGTCGAGGAAGAGAACTACAGAATTCTCTCTCTGTAGGAATGAAGCATTGACTTGATCAATTGCTCCACATTAGGAACTCACTCACAGGAGAATTCAAGCATATGAGAGCCACCTGAGGGACTCTATGCCCACTGTCCCTTTTCGAAGAGCCACGGGCCTACACTCACACACTGAAGCAGCCGTTTGGTACGACGGGACCTTGGCTCCTGGACACCAGACTTACGTGGAGTCCATCTGAATCCCACGAAGGGACTTCTCGGTCTACTTTTCATGCATGCAAACACACGCACCCAAACAAACTAACTCTACTTCTTCGAACACCTGCCTCCATGGACATTAGAATAGTGGGGAGAAATGGGTGCTTTGCAATTTGGCAAGCAGTATCAAGAGCCTGGAAAAACCAGGACGGGGGAGTGTCGTTAGCGTACGTGTTCGGATTCCTGCACGGGTTACCGTAAGGCTTCGGGTAAGTGTGTGGGCTAGGGTGAGGGTGAGGGAACGGGGACCGTGCAGGGTGCAGGTCAGGGCGCGCCAGAGGTGGGGGGTTCGAGGACGTGTCGGGGGACCGTGGAGGGTGCAGGTCAGGGCGCGCCAGAGGTGGGGGGTTCGAGGACCTGTCACGGGACGGACGCCTTAGGACTGGGAGCGGGGACCGTGGAGGGTGCAGGTAGGGCACGACAACGGGACAGGCTTACGGTCCAGGTTACGGATAAGGCTTAGTGTGAGGGTGAGTGTACGGTCGGTGAAGGGTTCTGCTTAGGGAAGAGAGATGGTTTCGGGTCCAGGTACAGGTTAGGAGTAGTTCAAGGATCAGGGTCCAGGTTAGGGTATGTGTTAGGGTACGGGTCAGTGTACAGATTAGGATTAGGGTACGAGTTAGGGGAAGGGCTTTTGGGTGGGTTTAGGGTTCAGGAACAGGTAAGGTTTCGGGTCCAGGTACGGGTACGACAACGAGTTAGGCTTCGAGTACTTGTTAGGGTCCGGGTACGTGTTAGGGTACAGATGAGTGTTCGTGTCTGGGTTAGCGTAAGGTTGAGGGTTCTGCTTAGGATTAGGGAACAGGGACGGTTCAGTGGACAGTTTAGGGTCCAACAAGGGATTTGGGCTAGGGTACGGGTTAGGGTCTGGGGTAGTAGGAAGTCTATTGGTTAGCGTTAGGGTCCGAAAAGGGATTACGGTGAGGGTCAGTGTTTGTTAGTGGAGGGTTTCGTCTTAGGGGACGGGTTAGGATGTGGATGAGGGTTAGAGGGTTAGAGGGTTAGGGATCGGGCTCGGTTTAGGGGACAGGTTAGGGTACGTGTTGGGTTAGGGAACGGGTATGGGGTAGGGTCCAGTTTCGGGGCCGACAACGGGTTAGGGAATGGGTACGGTTGAAGGTACAGATTAGGATCCAAGTTAGGGTAAGGGTTAGGGGACGGGTTAGTGTGAGTGTACGGGTTAGGAGTAGGGTATGGTTCGGGGAAGGGGAAGGGTTACAGTTAGGGGACGTATTAGGGTACGGGTTCGGGATCAGGCTTGCTTTAGGGTACTGTTAGGGTACATGTTAGTGTTGTGTTAGTGTAGTGTATGAATTCGGATTAGGGTAAGGGAACGGGTATGGGGTAGGGTCCAGTTTCGGGGCCGACAACGGGTTCGGGTAGGGTTGAGGGTACAGCTCAGGGTATGACAACGGGTTAGGGGACGGCTTAGTGTTAGCGTTAGTGTACGGGATAGGATGAGAGTAGGGGTTAGCGTAAGGTGTGGGCGGGGGGGGGGGCGGCCCTTGGCTGAACATGCAAAGAACACATTGCAATAACACTTTGGGCCTCGTGTTCTCTTCCAGGTGTTTGACCAGAGTGCACTTTCAACTGAAGCTAAAGAAGAAATGTCCAAAGTGTATCCTAATGCCCGGAGGGCTCGCCTGAAAGCAGGAGGCGATTTCCCTTACCTGTGCAGCAGTGCAGACGTGAATCTCTACGTACAGGTAGGTCCTAGGCTGGATCCCAGAGCACTTTGCACACAGAATCTGGTTGGAAACAGAAAGGGTTTTCTGATTTTCTGCTCGTCGAGGAAGAGAACTACAGAATTCTCTCTCTGTAGGAATGAAGCATTGACTTGATCAATTGCTCCACATTAGGAACTCACTCACAGGAGAATTCAAGCATATGAGAGCCACCTGAGGGACTCTATGCCCACTGTCCCTTTTCGAAGAGCCACGGGCCTACACTCACACACTGAAGCAGCCGTTTGGTACGACGGGACCTTGGCTCCTGGACACCAGACTTACGTGGAGTCCATCTGAATCCCACGAAGGGACTTCTCGGTCTACTTTTCATGCATGCAAACACACGCACCCAAACAAACTAACTCTACTTCTTCGAACACCTGCCTCCATGGACATTAGAATAGTGGGGAGAAATGGGTGCTTTGCAATTTGGCAAGCAGTATCAAGAGCCTGGAAAAACCAGGACGGGGGAGTGTCGTTAGCGTACGTGTTCGGATTCCTGCACGGGTTACCGTAAGGCTTCGGGTAAGTGTGTGGGCTAGGGTGAGGGTGAGGGAACGGGGACCGTGCAGGGTGCAGGTCAGGGCGCGCCAGAGGTGGGGGGTTCGAGGACGTGTCGGGGGACCGTGGAGGGTGCAGGTCAGGGCGCGCCAGAGGTGGGGGGTTCGAGGACCTGTCACGGGACGGACGCCTTAGGACTGGGAGCGGGGACCGTGGAGGGTGCAGGTAGGGCACGACAACGGGACAGGCTTACGGTCCAGGTTACGGATAAGGCTTAGTGTGAGGGTGAGTGTACGGTCGGTGAAGGGTTCTGCTTAGGGAAGAGAGATGGTTTCGGGTCCAGGTACAGGTTAGGAGTAGTTCAAGGATCAGGGTCCAGGTTAGGGTATGTGTTAGGGTACGGGTCAGTGTACAGATTAGGATTAGGGTACGAGTTAGGGGAAGGGCTTTTGGGTGGGTTTAGGGTTCAGGAACAGGTAAGGTTTCGGGTCCAGGTACGGGTACGACAACGAGTTAGGCTTCGAGTACTTGTTAGGGTCCGGGTACGTGTTAGGGTACAGATGAGTGTTCGTGTCTGGGTTAGCGTAAGGTTGAGGGTTCTGCTTAGGATTAGGGAACAGGGACGGTTCAGTGGACAGTTTAGGGTCCAACAAGGGATTTGGGCT